>NW_019384531.1:284644-358892 GCF_000671375.1 Centruroides sculpturatus | reverse complement strand
CTTTCACATAAACTCATTTTAAGTTATAATTTTTATTTTTATTTAAATATTTTGATATTTTAAAATTCGTTTATTTATAGTTTTAATTTACGTAATAGTTTAAAAATTTTATATTTGTTTATTTTATCAAGTCAAAATTTTTCTTTATTTATTTTTTAATTAAAAAAAATAAATAAAACTTTTTAATATTTAAATAAACTCATCTTAACTGTTATTTAACTTATCATCATTTGTAATTCCTTTTATGATTAATTATCATTTGCAATTTTTGAATTACGAATATAATTAATCATATTTATGTAATTCATAGGATAAGTAGTCATTGTTCGCATATTGTTCGAAGACTAAACAATTAAAACTTAATTTATATAATTAGTATATTTTTATTAAAAATAATTAAATTTCCAAGCAGAAAAAAAATTAAAACGTTTTCCAAAACATTCAAAAACTTATTAATCGATATTTTATTTATTTTTTAAATATTATAATGGTGTATTGTAATAGTACTATAATAATAATAATAATGGTATACAATAATGGTACTGCTTGTGAGTTGTTTTTTAAATGTGACAATTTTGAAAAATGTTTGCCACAATTAATACGATAGTTTTTATGATGGAAATTCGACGAAAATCTCTTCTGTCCAGTTAACAATTCCCCCAACTTCTCAACCAGATGGTCAGACGACCATGAACAACATTTTTCCTGGAATCTGACTTGCTGCGGGCGAATTTCTGCTTTGTTGTTGTCAATGTAGATGGTTCACGTAACCCTAATTAAGTCCACCTATCTGTGGGAAATATATAATGTTAAGTCTTTTACAGAAGATTAACTTGAATTCAATTTCAAAGAGGCCATAAGCTAATTAAGATTCTAAAAACTTCCCCCTTTACAGGTAATTAAAACGTAATTCTTTGCACTATATACAAAGAATTTATTTCGCCATTTAAACCTATTATATAAAAATTTAATGCTCTTTAAAGAATTTAAAAGGTACTTGAAGAGTTATTTGATTGAGATCATTGATAAATGAATTTTTTATTATTTTATTGATTTTATTCGTATATTTTTACGAATTTCGAAGAGTAGTGGGGCTTCATTTTTGACTGGTCTAAGTTCTATCTCAGATCTTCAGATCTTCCTCACATCTTGATCATATAATGGTTTCAATAAAACTGAAGGTATTACTNTTGAATTCAATTTCAAAGAGGCCATAAGCTAATTAAGATTCTAAAAACTTCCCCCTTTACAGGTAATTAAAACGTAATTCTTTGCACTATATACAAAGAATTTATTTCGCCATTTAAACCTATTATATAAAAATTTAATGCTCTTTAAAGAATTTAAAAGATACTTGAAGAGTTATTTGATTGAGATCATTGATAAATGTTATCTTATTAAAGAGAAAAATATTTATAAAAAAATATTTTCGTAATTTGCATTAGTTAGCCTTGACGATTGGAGATGAAAGTAAAATATTAAAAAATGATGTAAAAAAGCAAGATGGATGTATAAAGTATATATATATAGCGTTACATCTAGATGAAATGATTAATAAAGTACGCTTGCCCAACTTCTCAGGTTGCAAACTCGTTCAAGTTAACGCCTACGATTTAGTATTTAATTCTGGAACACATCTTCAACTTGTTTATATTTTTACTTTCGATTTTAAACAAATTACTTACTGATAATGACTCTTGAATAAATTGGATAAAATAACATTCTTCTTAATCTTATTTTCTTCCACAAAAATACACCAGTAGATATTTTATTTTTCACTTTTTTTATTGCCAAATGAAAGTCTGGTATTTTCAATATATTCATGAAGCAAAAATTTACAAAAATACCTTACAAATTCCCCTTTATTCTAATGTTAATGCATTCATTCATAATTGTATACTACTTATACTCTTTCTTATTATTTATTATTATTTTTTTTATTTTTAATCTCTTTGCCTTTCTAAAATGTTTAATTAAGACTGTTTACTATCATTCGATAGTCAATAGTAAGTTTATGTAGGCAGATTTAAAGAGTCTTATTTCTTCGTAGAATTGAATAAAAGATGTAATAAAATATCTTTTTATTCACTTGAGCTATTTTACTATATCTGTTAATTATAATGTAGTCTTATATAAAACCATTTAGAAAACTTTTTAGAATTATAAACACAGTAAATACTTTGAAGATCCAAATGGAAATTAGAAAAAAACAAAATTTATTTAAAATCCTTATTGATTTTCTGTTTTAAATTCAATTTTAAATTCTAATTTTATAGTTTTATACAGTACTTCCAATTTCTAATCCACTAATAAAATTCTAATTTTATTTAATTTTAAAATTAATTTTATGTTTTAAATTACATTTTATCTAAAAAGCAAAAGCTTTATCAGTCAATATAGATAAAAACCTCAACTTTAGCCTTTAATTGTATTAAAAAAAAGTTATAATAATAATAAAATGAAATGAAAAAATTACAAAATCAATTCTAAATTTGCCTAAAAATCGAATTTTATTTTATTGTTATAATTTTTTCCACGAATTTTTTTTAAAACAATCTGAACTATATTAGATTCCATTTTTGCAATTTACTTCTAATTTTTTTTGTAAAAAAAAAAAATAGTAATAGTTTCACGTGAAAATTTGATTTATTTCAGAGAAATTGTTAGAACTTCCTCAATTTCGTAGTCTCAATACGTAGAAGTGATATAGAGAATGCTGCATGATTGCTCTAGTTTTTATCTAAAATAAATATAAAATAATAAAAATAAAATATTAACATTTCACATGAAAGTTTTTTGTACATATATTATAATAGCTTTGCAATATGTTTTATATTTTTAATGATTTAAATATTATTTACCTCAGAAAAATTTCTTTGAGGAAAAATTATAACGGAGATCACTTTCAATGGACAGGAAGATATGACGTCGTTAGTATCCTGTTGTTGATTGCTTCTCTACCGAGAATAGTTTAAATCCAACTAGAAATGTTATTCCGATATAATTACAAGGAAATCGTTGATGGGATACATACATAAAAACATGCATCGATCATAATTATTTATTTACACAGATATTAAATTATAGAACTTAAAAAATGGAATAAAATAAAATAAAAATGCAACGGTTTGTCGTTGTTTTTAAATGCATTAATAATCGATGATTTAACTTAATTATGATTTTCTTAGAATAACCTGTAATTTATCATATTTTAATTTTGTTATAGTTATTATCCTATATCCCTGAATAAGAGGGGACTCTAATTGTTTAAGTGCAAATTATTTCAAAATTAATATAGTTATATAGATTTTTATTTATTTAGTTTCTTATAATAATTCATAGTTTATTGTACTTTAATTAATTTTGTTATAATTGTTTTATAACACCTCTGGATAAAAGGGAGACCTTGATTGTTATATCAAATGGATTTATTTAAAAATTAACATGGTTATTTCGACTTTTATTTATTTATTTTTTTAAGTAAATAAAAATCTTTATAGCATAAATCTAAATAATTTTCTTTACTAATTTCATTGTTTACTTTTTATAACACTTCGTTTCAAGAGTATCCTTTTACGTCATTTATTTTCCCGGATTAGAAGCGTGTCAATTATGCAAAAATAAAAATTTCTTTTAAATTATTTCATCAATAACCTAAAACTGCGTATAATTAAATAAATATTTATTCATTAATTATAAATTACAGCAAAGTATTTTTTCATTGATGTCTACTCAATTAATAAATTGTGTAATTTTATTATTATTTTCGTGAATGAATTAAGAAGTATGAACGTTATGTAATGGGCCTATAATATCAAAAACTGAAATTTCGAAAGACGAAAGAGCAGGTGTTATCATCCAGGTGCTGGCAAATTCTGCATCTCCCTATTTTCTCCCCTGTATGTCTGGCTCCCTTATTGGCCCCTCGCGCATTGAAGGTGACCTTGTTCTACCAGCGGCTTTTCTCTACCCAAAAAATAAGATACCAAAAACTGATTGTATTTTGTTATAAGCGATTCGATTATCAAATATATATAAAATCGATATTAAACGCGCAAACAACGTTCTATAAATAACACTTCCAATATTCAACTTCACAAAAATTATTTTAAAAATTACTAGTGATATATTTTGCTTAAATATTTTATTTTAAAAAAAATTCTGAAATTATTAACTTGCCCAATTTTAATTTATATAATTTATTGCATAAACTGTACTTTTTATTACAGATTATATAAGTAAATAAATAGAAAATCAATATTAAAAGCGCAAATAACGTTCTTTAAATTCTTTTAACGTTATCTCAATGTTTAACTTTATAAAATTCTTTAAAAATATCAATAAATGTAAAAATTCTTCAATATTTTTATAAAGAAAATATGAGAATTATTATCTTTTCCTTATTACTCAATAATGTTTTTCTTAAAAAGTTCAAACCAAATAGTAAATCTTTAAAAAACATTAGGCGATAAAAATCTCTATTTTGATTGAATATTTTTATATTAAAAAATATATATAAAAACTTAAATTTTTTTATTCATTTGTATCGATTTTCAATTATAATTTGAATAATTTATAGGCTTTTTATTATAAACTGCACAAACAATAACTATAAAATTAATGTTCAACGTTCAAACAACGCTCTTATTTTAATGTTTAACGTTTAATGTTCAAAATATTGGTAGTATATTAAAAAATTGTGAGATTTTTAATTTTGTTATTTGTTTTATTTATTTTAAATTATATAATTTGTTGTAGCTTATATCTCATATCTGCTTTTTAATTATAGATTACATAAACAAATATAAAATCAATATTAAACGCTTAAATATTCTATAAATAGAACTTTTAATATTATCTCAACGTTTGAAGTTTATAAAAAATTCTTAATATTTTTATATTTAAAAAATTCTAAAATTTTTTATTTTTTAAATTAATTTTTGTCGATTTTCAATTATACAGTTTAGGTTGTACTGTATATATAAATACATTATTTTTTTTTTTGTAAACTACATAAACAAATTCATTATGTCAATCCTGTAACTGTCACGAATGTTGCAATTTCACTGATTGAAAAAACGCGTGACCTTTCAAGCATTTACCGTAACTTATTAACGAAAATGGGATAGTTATAAAGAGGTCTTTTTTTATATATATTTCTCTTTATTTAGTTTTTTCTGGTTATTCGTGGTATCCATTCTCCCAATATTGTTCATTCATTTATCGAACAGGATTATTGACGTCACAAAATACACTTCTAGGAATTTTTCCCGCGTATTTCTAATTCCAGTTTCCAATAGAGTATTTCTGGGAAAATATCCTTACATGCTTTTTTTTTCTTGTTTTTAAATTTTACATTCATATTTTTAACTCTACAATGATTTTTATAGGCCTATACGTAATAATTAAAATTGTTATATAATAATTAAACTTAGTGTTTATAAATGAAATGTATATTCTGATATTAATTAAAGTTTTAATTAGTTTTAAAGTTTCTACAGCTAATTACCGAGATGATTACAATCTCGTAGATTCTTCGAATTATGTGGAGGAAAGTGTAGAAGGGAATAGAAGCGTGCTTACGAAAATGGCTAGTAAATTGAATGATGTTCCGGGTCAGAATTCCGCGGAAGAAAAAACGGAAAATCGATTGCCATTAACGATTGAAGATAGTGGAATCATGAATATAAGAAGAAAGACCTCTGCTATGATATTTTATATCACTGTTAAGAATAAAGCCCGACATCCTGTTAAAGTAACAGTAGAAAGTGAAGGATGCTGCCTAAAATTAGAAGATGAAGTCGATTGTGAATCTATGGAATTAATTGGTGGAGAGATTAAAGAATTATACCCCATGAATATCGAAAACTTAACTCTTATATACCCCAATTTATATTTTCATGATCGGAATGGTAAATGTAGAATTTTAGTTTCTGCTGAAGATGTTAAAATTCATACAATTATAGAATTTAACACAATGCTAAGGAAAAATATACCTATACCTTGTTTTTTAGAAGATTATCTTACGGATAAAGAAATAAAACAATGTTCGAGTATTGATGAAGATGCACTTGATGATTGCAAACCAGTTTCGTGTTTTATAAAATATAATGGAAAACGAAACTTCTTTAATCATACATCTCGTCGTTGCGAAAAAGTATTCGAATGTAATTTAGAAAATAACGATAAAGATTTGCCAACAGTTGTATACGTCCCAGTGAGTAATAGATGTAGAAAATTAGGCACGCCATTATCGAAGGAAGATTTGAATCAGTTTAAAACCGGACATAGTAGTGAACCTTTATATGGAGTTCACGGTTATCCATTAAATGTTCAATGCCATAATGGTGATCCGACTTATACAGATGGATGGTGTAAATGTCATTCTGGATGGTCCAGTGCTCCTTTTGACTATGCAACTTTCAATCCGGATATTATGGTTTATCATATGTGCACAATATGGACAGGTACGGGACATATGTTCTCGGAAATCTATAGATATAGTGCCAATACTATTATCATAATTTTGTTATCTACAGTTTTGATAATCATTTTTATAATATACGTAATAATATTTTCCAAGAAAATTAAAAGGAAAATTAAAACAATAAAAAATCGAATGAGTAATACAAATACAGAGATAAATTATAAACGTTTACAGGAAAAATTATAAATTTAAAAAAATCAACGTCTATATTTACAAACATATACATATATTTTTCTTTTATAATAAGTGTATTTGATGTTTTAAAGAATTAAAATAAAGATAAAATGGAAGAAACAACAATTTTTTCATTAATTTTAAAAGAACAAAGCTGTAATTTTCACGAATAGCGTGATTCTAACGATTGAAATTGCACGCGTGAGTCTATACAATAATAGAAACGTGAATGCATTTTTTTATTTTCCTTTGGCATTATAATTTTCCGGATATTCATTCACGGTTGCGTTTCGGAAATTCACTTGAAAAACCGTACAACGTCACCAATTGCAATTCTTGAGTTTTCCGCATTAGAATTTACATAATAATAATAATAAAAGTTGTGTTTCTATTATCTAGTAAAGTTAATTTAATTCTGAAAAAATAGTTTAATTTAAAATTAATTTCCTTCATAAACAATGAAATGGATATGGATGCCATCGATATCTCGTGTGTAAAGGCAATAATTTTCAAATTCTATTGTCTCTCTCGTTTCCTAGAAAAATGATTTTCATGATGCTTTTGAATTATTTACGTAAATGATATATTATTTTAGAATCGAAATTTGATTATCTTCTTATTGACGGAACTGGAGACATAAATGGATATTTGATATCTCTGTCTATATAATCCCTTACGTTTTGTAAATTAAAAAAAAAAAAAAAACTTAGTCACTACGAAGGAATTAATCTGTAGAAATTTGGTACTGATTATAAATAAATAAATATTTTATCTGCGTGTATATAGAATTAGGTTCTTATATAAACTATATTTACTCAATTTCTATATAGCATTGTTTATTTATAAACATCTTTTGAGTGTGAACGGGCAACTTTTAACTAGAAAAAAAAAATCACTACCCAGTGAGGAAAAATAATGACCTACCAATAGACAGAAGGAACTGAAGACAGTTAACGGTTCATCGACTGTCACTAATGCCATTTGTCAAACACTATTCCCGTCACACGTCTCAGTATTTATTTTTTAGACTGCTGATCTTCCATTCAAAATAAATGATATTCTATTTTAGAGTCGAAATTTGATTTTCTTGTTATCAAAGGAACTGGAGACATAAAAAGACATTTGATATTCGTTCAACAAATAACCCTTTAACTATGTTTTTTAAACAGAAAGATTAAAATTAGTTGCATTTTAACTCCTTCTCCGAATTATAATTAAACATTATACATACAGTATTTATGTGAAATAAACTTTAAAAATTAATTAGTCAAATTCTCTAAATTGTTTTGCTTATTTTTCTGTTTTCATAGAAAAGTTCTAATCTCAAAGGTCTTCCAAATAATCAACAATAATTTTTAATATAGTAAGTTATTCTTGTATGATATGACCACATAAACATTTGATACAGATTTTTTTAATTAAAAAAAAGAACGAGGTCAGTTAAGTCAACATTCTCATACCATTTAATGTTGAGCTACGTGATGTTGACAAGTGGTGTCTGGTCGGGACTTTGTGTGACTCATCACTCACTGCACAATTATGTATTGTTTATATTGTGACGTTTCGATCTATTTTCTCCGTAATTCATTATAATATTGTAGTAAAGTGTATGAAATGTATTATCTCATATATAAATTTCTTTATCTATAAATAGAATTTATATAAAATTAAATTATACAATGCGCAAATAAAAATGTAAACATGACATCCGAACTAAAAAATAGAACATAAATTACAAATATATGCATAAATAATTTTTATTTTTCTTCTCCAGTTTACTTTGTTTCTACTCATCTCAAAAGAAACATAACTGTTTGCAATTTCATAATTGCATTATACATAAAAAATATTCAACAGAAAAACTTGTAGTCGAAATAAATACTTGACAGACATTTAAAACGTATAATTACAATGTAAAATATCGCTCTTCCTCGTTATTTATTCGTTTATAACTTTTCAAGTTATGACGTTACTTTATAGTATAAATACTGCAAATAATCTCTTCCGGGGATTACATCTTATAAAATTTTTTAATGATGTCACATAAAGGAATAATACGTCTATGTAGAATTTTTCATACCGGTTAATTTATGGGAAAAACCAATTTTGTAATACTGGGGCGGAGTTGATAAGAAAACCAATCTTGTTTTGATAATCAAGGTCACAGACCTAGTTGGCGATGAGCCAGGTGTGCTTTTGAGGCCTATAGTAGAAAGCCCAGGCCTCTCTATATTTAACCATTAAAGTTGCAAATACATTCATTCGGTAAAGAGGGGACGAAGACGATATTGATCGATGTTTCGAAGAGGCAGGAAGGCACTTTTCCAAGCGTACCATCTTCCGTGCCATGGCAGTCATGAGCTGGAATCCGAATTTATAGAGGCTACCAATTTGACTTGGTAATAGGTCTGTATTTGTGCAGCGAACGGCCAGCCTGCTTGCACGAGCTGAAATCCGAATAGGGCATTCTCATTGTACTGTACATGTCACTTTTAAATCGAATCCAATTACCTGACGTTAGGAATTAATATCGACCGCTAACTCAACCCGTATACAATAACTTAAAAGTGTCTCGAACATCCAGATTTTCACATCTGTAACGAACACAAGGAATGGTAATAAAATGCTCGTAATCCCCATCGTCATGTCAATGTAGATAGGGATATTCCCTGAGATATGATACTAAAGTTTGAGGGAGACCTAACCTCCTCAGTACTACTTCACTGATCCAATCCGTGTGCGAGTGTAGCCTTCCATTTACTACTAAACGGCAGAGATGTTTCAGAGACAACACGGAGTGATAGAGTGGCCTACTTAGGCATATAGGTAAGTCCCGACGCCCTGTATTATCCAACCAAACACACGTAGCACCCTTAGACGATTTGCTAAGTCGAACGTAATATTCAACTAGTTGCACCACACAATCGAAAATTGGCATAAATCCTGCAATGCTCTCTTCGGAATCTAAACGAAATTGACCATTGATATAATGTATCCTAACACTAGTAGGTCCTCTTTCCGTGTTGACACTGAGAGAAAACAGAAAACTCGAGTCAGAACTTTCTCTTATAAGAAACGTCCCGATGGCAGTATCTTGCAACAGTTCCGTAGCTTGCCTCCACGATAATCCCCCGTAGTAATAACCGGTCGTTTGCAATACCTGTAGAGTCTTGTGAATTCGATGAAAATCTGAACTATTCATCTCAAATATCCCAGGCTTCAGGGGATATTCGTGCCCCCTCTGCCGACACTTGGCCTTTAAGGCCTTTATATTGGGCTGCAAAAATGTTATATCGAACTTCGGATTGAGCAGCGGATTGTGGAAGACGGCGTCTACGCCTCTAAACAAAGTCAACATACCGTCACACAACTATTAACTCGATGCCGGTGCACACATACACATAGAAGAGTCGGGTCAACAACCTACGTCGACCGATCGTCCGGAGTGGCAGATCAGAAACTAATTTATGAAATCGACGAATCTATGAAATATACGTTACGTCAGAAACATTAATCGGTACGTAAACTAGAAATCGATTATTAAACGACCAATGATTACTATTTATCTACTCGTAAAATCGGGTAACACTCACCTATTGCTTATAATAGATGACGGAAGCGCGGGCCAGCTTTTAACAAATGAATATATATATTTAAAAAATATTAAACACAAGAGCACTTTTTAATTTATTAGGCTTAGGTCGGATATAGGAGCGTACGATAGCACTTGTAGCCTTTAGAGCTCGCTGTCTTACATCTACGTATGTTGAAACGATCCATACAGGGCCTCTCGCTGTATACTACTACTAAGAATCGACTGCTCTAGTGTATTCCAAGAATTTCCTACGAGTTCATTTTCGTTTAGAGAGAAAGCGCTTGCTGGTTCGTCTTTTCTGGTGAATTGTGCCTCTTCACGAGCATGCGCTATTACACCACGCGCACGCTCGTTATCCCTCCGACCCGTAAGATTTAAAGCCGCCCATATGCTCGTGACGTCACTCAACTCTATTCTTATTGGCTATTGTCGATAAAAATGTCGCTGACCGGATTTAAACGAGATCCATGCTTTTTTTTATTTTTATTTTTGTTTTTTTTGGAAAATTTGATGAGGTTTTTGATTAAATCTGATATAATTCGTATTTGCATTTTCAATCATTTTTTTTCTTTAATTTTTATTTAAAGATTATATGTAATTTAGTATTTTTTAAATCATTAATTGAGATAACTTAAAATTAAATAAATTATTACAAATAATATAAATATATCTTTTTTATTTTATTTTTTCGCATGCATCGCATAATTTAACGATCATATTACTCTATTTATTCATGCATTTATTGTTTTTCACATGGCCTAATTTTTACCTGTATAGACCTATATTTGAACGAGTTGTTTTGTAAGATTTTTTTTTACTAAGAAAAAGTACAAACTATATTTTTTCCTGTTATTACTTAATTTGTAAGCGTTTATGAGACTAGATAATGAAATATACTGTATTATCTAGAAGTAAACTTGTAAAGTATGAAGCACTAAAACATTTTTTTCGCTTTGTATTTGATCATTCGATCAACCTTGAATATATTTTCGGTAGGTGTGTGTTATCTTCTTTAAAAATCGAACCGAAAATGTCAAGGTAAAGAGAGATAATAGCCCACGCCTAACTTAGAAATTCATATTATTTTCTTAAAAACCTTTTATCTTCTTTTCTTTGTTTTTATAATCACACAAAAAATAATGCTATTAATTATACAGAAAAATGATAAAAAAATAATTCAGCAAACTATAAAAATTTCCTAATTACATTTTTATGAAATTACATAGAAGCATTTAATGTAACAAAATAGGACACTTCCGGCTAACGACATCTAGGAATGATAATTTATATTATTTATGTAAATTATTTTTTTATTATATAAAAATACAAGTTTTAATTACATACTTTTTAGTATTATAATTCTTATATACTCTAAATACTATTTTTATTATTATTCATTATAATTTTTATTATATTTAATTTTATTTTAATAGTTGCATGCTCTTGTAAATATTTAATTAGTGCATGGGAAAACTTAATTGGAGGAGATCAAAACAAATAAAATACAAATCTCCACACCAGAGCCGGATTTCGGCTTGTTAAAGCTCTGAGTTATAAAAATATAAGTAGTCTTTCTAATAATAAATTTAAAAGAATAAGGCCTTAAGTTGTGTGTGGCAATAGCTGTAGCCTGTTCATCCTACATGTAAACCCTACCTTGATTCACGTGAAGAGATGTATATGCAATTATAATGTATTGGAAATTAGTAAAATGTCGCCACAAATTTCTGCAAATTTAATATAATTTTCACTTCACTTGAACGTCAGATCAATTTTAAAAGTTCACTTCGTTCTAATTTAATTTTCAGGATATCCGGTCGACTGCATGTTTCGAGATCATTACTAGAAATTTCGAATATAAATTTCTCTCTTATCTCTAAGTTGATAGATATTTCTTAAGGCTCAATCATTAGAAAAAGAATAAAGGGTTATTTTATATAAAGTAATAAATAAATAAGAAACATCAGATAAGAATGATTCTGAGAAACTGAATAAGTAAACAAATTTAGAGTGAGTGTATATGACCTTTAAATTATCGAATAATAAATGTATGTTTATCATCCCATTGGATAAATTTAGGTTCATAATAATGTTTAATTTTTACAAAATTAATAAAATATTTATGTATATTTATATAAAAATTAAAATGGAATGTTTTTTATTCGTTTCTCTTTGCAAATCTAAGTATAACATTTAAAAAACTGAAAAAACAGGCATGCATTGTCTATTGGAACAGCTGATTTTGACATTTCCAAATAGGCATATTTATCGATCAATTATTGCAAAATTTTATTTCATATTGAGTCAGATATCTTCTAATTATTACAGACAACTTTTAAAAAGTTTATATATAGATTATAAAAGCCACATTAAAAATACTATAATTAAAAAGGTAATAAAATTTTAAAAAATTTCAGATAACCACAAAAATGAATAACATATATCGAGCTTAAATTCGTTGCATAATTTATATATTGAATATATTTTCCTTCTCAGTAGAAACTTAAAAAAAGAAAAAAGCAGTTTTTCGTACGAACTTATTCTATTATATTGATTAATTAAGATATAATCTACTGTAGAGTGCATCAATGCAGTTGCTCCGACAGGATATTTTAGTGATGCAATGATGTACAATGGAACGATTAATTCAACGAAGTGAATAAAATTAATTACTATGAGGTATTAATTAATTACGCATAATTAACGAAACTTTTCAAGTCGGTAAAGATTCTCATGTTTTATGTCATGATACAAAAGTAATTTTTAAAAATTACAGTTCATGACAATATTAGTTTTCACTTTTTTGAGCTACGGATACAAATACACCTCTTTGCATCCTCCTCCCATCGCTCTTGCATCTAGTTGCAAACAATTAAGTAAGCAAGCCAGTGACGAAATCCGTTTTATAGAAAAGGACTACCAGTACGTCAGCTTGAATAGATGCACCCAGAAACTAATCTTATAATAAAGATTTTTAATAGTTTATGTAGTCCTCAACAAATTTTCTGATAAATAAAGAATAAATATTGTTAATATTATTCTACTCTGACGACTGTGCTTATGTAATAATGATAAGAACCTTCAAAGTCTATTTATACTTGAGAATTACTTTTTCCTTCTTTGATTCGTATGGTTTAATGTATTTTTAAAGATATTTATTTAGTTTTGGTCTAAAGTTATAAAATCATATTGCATTAAATTTTTAATCAAAATGATAATTCCTTAGAAGCTTTTTAAAGGCTCTAAATTTGAGAATAACTCGTAAGTTTTCAGAAATTCTTTTTAATACGTTGTGGTTATTTGGCAATATTTATGTCATTGAAATGCTTTTCCTATACTGAAATTAATGAAATTCAAACCGAGAAATCAGCTTAAAAATTTTCTTTTCAGGTCAATATGTTTTAGAAAACATATATCATCAGTGATCCCATTAATTTCTGCCTACTACAGTATTAGACTACCAGTAATAAAAATATTTGTTTTATCGGTGATTTTCAGATGTTTTTCATCGAGGATATAGTGTTTTATAATGTATGATGTTTTTGATAGGCCTACATTATCACGATTTTTCACAACATTGCTAATTACGTTTGAAAATGAAAGTTTTTATAACAACAGTTTTCAAAGCTCTCTAAAATTTCTTCCAATTTTTATATTGTACTTTTAAAATTACAATCATATAAACTTTTATAATTGTAATTATATATATATATTTCATATATACAGTGTAACTTTGATAATGTAGTAAATTATTTTACATATAATCGTTATACACAACAGGAGCGCGATAATTCAGTATAGAAAAGTACAGAAAGCATAGAAATGTCACTTTGGATTTTTGGGTTGTATAATATAAACTATATTAAAGTAATGCCGTACTGTACAAACCAACTGCTGATTGAAATATACTGTATATGTTTAACTATTTTTTAGTTTAATTTTTCAGATTCAAAAAGATAAATGATAGCAAAAACTTTAGTTATTTTTATTTCGTAACGGAAATTCAAACAATAAAGGTGTTCTTTTTAATATTTACTTTTTACTAAATTCTTTTGCTTAAATTTATATCAAAATTTTGAATTATCTCTATGTAAATAATGAAATCGCTTATGTAACGATTTTTTTTTCGATGATATAAAAGTATTATTATTATCGGGAATGTCATTATAGTCTAATTTCAGAATTCCTAGTTGCGGAAACGAGTTGTGTTCTTACGAATTAAAAAGGTATATCTTTAATAAAGTTTTTATTTAATTAAATGAACATTATGATAAATATACTTCAATTATACAAAATTTAAAATATAATAAATTATATTACAAATTGTGTAACAATTTCCTAATACAGTAAATGATTTTCAAGATTTTTAAAGCTCAAGTAAAGTGTGAAAGTAATCTCGTGTTTTCAGAAATTCTCTTTTGAAATACTATTACTTGATGATGCAACAAAAATTTTTTCAACTTAGCTTTCCTGCAATATTTGTTGAATAAACCTGAATATCATCATTGTATTGTGTATTTTTATCATTATAACATCGCTATTGATTAATATTTGTTCGGGATTAATTCGGGCTGAACAACGAGGAAAATTCGGGCAAAGCAAGAAGAAAAAAGATATTTTTTGTTTTTGCTAAACTTTTTTTTCACCTGTCTTATCTGGATTAGACAGAGAAAGTAAAAAGGCTAACAAATTACCAGTGACAGCAAATTAAAAATAAAAAAATTGTGTAAAATTTCGAGCAAATTAATACTTTTGCTTCCTTAATTAAAGTGTTCTTATAGGCCCATGTTATTTCGCTTTTGTTTAGCTCGTTTTGTTTTAAATTATACTGTGAGACCTATTCGGAAATTATTTATAACATTAGAACAGGATCGACAAAAGTTTTTCAAGGCTAATTTTTTATTTACTTTCACCATTGTCCCTGGTTGATCTTTGGTAGATGAGTCAAAGAATATCGGATATCTGATATCAGCATCTGTTTTGATATGTCAATGATAGTCTGTCTTCACTGCTACTGGTTTTGTTTGCGTAAGTTATATTATTTAAAATGTTGTAAGTGAAAGAAAAATTTATTGAAATCTACGTTTTGTCAGTATTTTTTATATTAAATTTAATTCTTTTTAATATTAGCAGAACAATAAGAGTAATTGAAATAAAGTAGATATGGTATTAATATTGATGGCGAAATATTGCTAAAAATGTTTTTTTTTTTTTTTTTATTTACAAATTTTTGTTATTTGATTGGAGAAACTTAAATGGCCTTCTTTAATGAAGTAAGAATGTTTATAGTGAGTGTAATTAATCTATTCTTATTCGAGGTAATTGCTGTTTACAATTTCTAAATAGCAATTATCAGTATCAAGAAAATTGAGAATTACATTTTCTATGAACAATCCAACGATTCTATATGATATCAATTATCGGAATCTAATATATTACTCATAAGAAACATTAAATCCGCATGATTTTTGAATGACTAATAATTGATATGTAGGTTTATTTGATATTTTATTAATATGTTATTCAGAATTGGATTGGATTTTTCTTTATGGGATCAGAGTAACTTTTGCTCAATACAGGAAGACTTAATTCTCTTTCCTGTAGTTTGTGATTTACAAAACAAATTATAAATATACAGTAATTACAGTAAAATCTCGATTTAACGGGCAAAATTTCCGGTCCGTATGTCATATTTGAAAAATTAACCCCCCTATAGTTTTAAAATTATGGTGAGTACATAAGCAATAATACATATAGAAAACTTATCTATGAAATTAGGCCTAAACTACATAACTTACGTACTTTATTTTAATTGCACAAACGTATCTACATAAGTAAAAACAGATAAACTAATCAATTTGTCAATTTTTTAAAACTCATTCGGAAAACCTACTTTGTTATATAATGGACTTTCGGCTTTAGCGGACACTTCCTCGCCCGAATTTGTCCTTTAAATGAAGGTTTTACTGTATAAGAATTTTATCGTAGGTTAATTAAATCTTCGTTATCTTGTTAGTGTTACAGTAAATCTTTTCATTATTTACTCTTTCTGTTCTGAAGAAAGAGCATTTTTCATATCTAACATAAAATCGGCTATGTCCACAGAAGGACGGCCGTTGATGAGAAAGGGTTGATGAGAATAGTTTGACGTGAATATGTTGATAACATATTCACGTCAAACTATTCATGAAAATTGCTGAGTTGATCTGAAATCAAACCTGGTCTTTCAGGGGGCACGCTGATTTTGACTGAGGATCTTTGATCGAGGACCAGAGGCCGAATGACCGAGGTAAAATTTTTAACTCTCTATCATCCGGTAAAAAATTTGGCAGGGTGGGATGACAATATTTTATTGTCATTAATGTAGCAATATCAAGGTTTTTTCAAAGGTCGAGAGAAGCTTGAGTCACTTATCTTTTTGTGGTTTCCGGTATATTAAAAATAGATTTTAAAATATTTTAAAATAATAAAATTTGAAAAAATAAAGTTTTTTTGTTTTTGTTTTTGTTTTTGTTTTTTTTAAATGTAGGCTAACAAAAATGCAATAGAATAAATAATTTGTAACAAATGTTCTTGAGGTCCCATAAATTTAAGTCTTGACCTTGTTGCCTTTTTAAAATAGGGCCAGGTGATAAATATTAATAGTCTATTGTACTGCACTTAACTATTAATGTTTTCATTTTATTTAAAAACTTCAATAAAACTTATTGACATAGTTATTTTAAATTTTTTTGTTTCTTTCTTTTTGACTTCTTTCATTATTTGAATTTAAAGTTTTTCTTATTAAATATTATATAATAAAAGTACAATATTCTTATTTAATTGCGTTACTAAGTTTGATACTTATAACTTCATAATACTTAGGATATTGCCAATTTTAAATTTAGTCACCGCTATCCAAATAGATAAAATCACTGAATACCTCGCATGGGATGGCCGCGTGAAATTTCCCACGTTTTTTAAATGTGTCTAACACCTAAATAGGGTAGGTTAGTTTCCCATAGAAAGTCCTTCCGCGAGGCATTCCCTGACGGCGGATTGCTCATATGTTGCGTTACTTTATCCCATTAATACAATATAATCCAAACCAATTTAAAATTACTACGAGTACTACTACTAATAATAATAACATATAATTATACATAATTATAGTCATTTGATAAGTTAAAATGTTATATTTTAAAAAAGTAAAAGTTAAAACACCTAAAAGCTTCTTAAAATAACAACGAGAAAATATCCTCTGTCTTTAAAATATTTGTAAAATTTAAACAAATTTAAATTTGTTTAAATTTTACAAATATTTTTTATATAATAATTTGGTTGACCAAATAAATTTTTAAGTAACCAATTTAAATACTTAAATGTCGAAATGCTTAAACAAATATGAATTGTTTAATAAAATTGAAATATTTAAATAAATGTAGGCTTATAGATATAGCCTGTGTGTGATTCATTTAAATTTTGTTGGTATTATTTAAGGAATTTTCTGTTTTATTAACATGCAAGTTTTATGTTAGAAAGATTTCTTTAGCATATATCAACCCACATACTTATATCAAAACATATATTATATATATAATTATGTACTGCTTCAAATAGTTGTATAAAGAAATTCATTAAATCAGATTCTATCACAGAACTAGCAGAATCATTTGGCTCATGCCTCGTATTTATGAGACCCCAAAAAACTAGTTATAAATTATTCATTCAATTACTTTTCTTGTATATTAATTAAAGAAAAATTCTTTATTTTTTATGTAACTTAAGTAAAGAATATGCTACGCTATAATTTTTTTTACCTCTGTTTTATTTTCTTTAATTTATTGTAAATCATAAAAAGGCAATGGATCGATGGCCCGACCTTCACTCGACTTATCAAAGCTCGAGAGAAGATCAGGACTGTATTAAATATATATAAAACTGTTCAATAAATATGTAGGTAAAAAAATCCACAAAGTTACAAGTAATTGTAAAATTAAACATAATGCTAGAGTTACATATCGATAGAAGAAAAAGAAAAGAAATCACGGAGAAATTTAAGAAATATGTAGAAAAAACTACACTTGGCCATAGGTGGAGATTCTTTTGTAATTGGAAGACCACATTTCATTTCAGAAGAATCTCATAAGGCTGAATGTTGTACACCGTACAGCAAGTTGTGTACATTTAATATATAGGCGCCAAAAATACGCAAAAATTGCATTTGAATAGATGTCTTTACTGAAAAAAAGAGAACAAAAAACATATTTTTGTAATACAAAATCTAAATTAAACTTATACTATTTTACTGATATATTATCAAGCCTACTAGAAGTCATAAATGACCATGTTCGGTCTGAAGGATTCGGCTTTCTCGCCTATAATCTTGATGTATTTGTTATCAATATTAGGTAAAAGCAAAAATTAAAACAATCTCTAATCAATACATTTAGTGTAATTTATTGTCGCAGACATGAGTACATTGTTAGTAAATATGACGCTTATAAGCTGGAATGCACCGTTATTATTTCAGTTCGATGAAGATGATATTGCATCATATTGCATCATTCATAATTGCAAAATTAAAAGAAAAAAATTAAAAATGTTAAAATTGTACAAAATCTGTTTTTATAAAATGAGAGTTTATGAAGATGCACATAAAGTAACGCATACATAGATTATATACATAAATTGATATCAATTTTATGAATAAAGCGTTTTTTTAAGAATTATGATAATGAATTATATAGTAAAAGTAATGTAAAATACCATGTAAATATGTGATGAAGAAATAGTTAAATACGTAGCATTATGAAGATCACGACCTACTAAATTACCTTTAGAAGCAAGAATTGTAGGTATTACTCATTGCCTGTAATTATAAAGATAATCGTCAAATTTGAAGCCTCCCCTAAAACTGCAAAAGCACGATTTCTTCAAATATTTCTTGGAATTCGATTTATGCCTAGCATTATGCCATAATTAATCAAACCCGCTGTCATCACAGTTTTACATCACAATGCTCATTTCATATTAGCAACAATGTGACAAAAGATAAAAACTTGATTTATCAATTATGGAGATATGTGACTGAAATATTCCATTTAATACCTGAATCGCTTATTAATTATTTTTTTTAATGATTGATTTAGCTTTTAAGTTTTGGAAAGAATTTCGATTTCTTAAAAGCATTAATAAAGGACATGTAAACTGAAATTCTGGAATATGAAGATGAATTCATTCTCGAAGTTGTGGAGTTACAAAGTGGCAAATCACAAAAAATAAATTCAAGAAAGCATTATAGACCAGTCTTCTCATAGAGTCAGACTGACAACAAATTTCTGCTTGAGAATATACAAAACACAAGCCCATATGCAGGATGCTCATTTTAACATTTATGCAGCTGACCAGATGGCCGACACGGTAAGGCGTCAGTCTACTGTTCTGGAAGACTCGGATCGAAAAACCCTAAGGGTTTATCCGACTGGTCTGTCCCGGATATGTCGGACCCTGTCTCTCACTACTTGGCTGTTCCATTGTTGCCCTGTTCAAATCCATAATTTGAAAAAGTTCTTTTAGTGCTCACAGGGCGGAGAGATTAAAAAAAATTATTCATGTGCAAAAGACATCTTTCTAGCATTACATGAGTATGTGTATTGCACATGGAATCGTAAAAGTATAATCACTTCATAGTAGTATTCGTCAATATAAGACTTTTTAATAGTGCTCTCCCGATTAGCAAACTTCAGGATATTGGCCTTCTTAAAACGCCATCGCATCGTATACCGGCACATTCGTCAAGATCACATTTTAACTCTTTTTTCCGCATAATTGGAAAATTTATATATTGCCACGGAACTACCATGCAATTTACAAGTATCTTTCTTAAATTTACTTATTTATTTACTATAAACATCACAATGAAACTTTTTAAAAACTCTTTGTGGCCTGTGGGCATTAAGAAAAACCTCCTTTTTAATGGTGAGAAATGAGATTCAACAAATCCGGATTATCATCCAAAAAATTCCTGAGATTTTTCGAATCGTCTTTATCTGATCTCGGGTCTTCAAGAACGGTAGACTGACACCTTAAACGCTAAGTTACCGGCTTCCTAACCACATGAAACTAATGCATCTTCTGCATATACTCATGTAATGCTGAAAAGATCTCTTTTGTGCGTGGATAAATGTTAAAATATACTCCTAATACCTTGTATATATATATTCTTGGCTGGATGGCCTAGGTCAAAGAACCTTTCTGAGTTCGCATGCCATGTAGTGAACAGAATTACCTTTAAAAATATTTAAACGTGCCGAAGTTTTAGACTTCAAATAACGGTATCTAAAGAAATAAAGTAAAAATGCTTTAATTAGAATAAATGTAAAGAAGGTGATTGAAAAAAAGATGATTAGATGATAAATCGAAAAGATAATTTAAAAAGTTGGGTGATAAACCCAAATCGTCTAAATTGTAATTAGTTATTTTCAAATTAGGAGTTACAAAATGCACACCGTGGTGGCCCGAATGTCAGTTCCACGTCTGTCCCGAATTAAGACAAGCTTTTCATTTTACAATTTCAAGTAGTAGACTGCAGGGGCGTGCCGTGACATTTGATGATAGGGAAGCTGCGTTTCTGTAAGAAGCCGACATCCAGGGGCAATCAGTCAAGTGCCCGTCAGTGATGGTTTAGGATCCATTCGTATCGTTTATTCGACAAGCCAGTAAAAACCGTAGACTTCTCTAAATGCATTTTTAATATCACAATTACATTCCGAATCGCTAGCCACGATATAAGGGCTACAATTAAAAATAAAATAATAAAAACTTACTCGATGAAATAAAATGTGTGGTGAATGTACCGGTACATACCTGGTACAAAATATTCTCCAATTGTATGAATATACTTTTAAAGAAAATTATAAATATAGTTTTGTGAAGAAACGTACATAAAAATAACATAAAATAGTCTTTACTTTTTAAATATTAAAACAATCCACCTAGTTAAAATTGCTCCCTACCAGTGGCTCGTGGATGGAATCAGAGACGGTCTTGGTAGGTGTGCGGTGCGGTGCATGCTTGCCAAATCCCGAGGGTGCCGATACCGGTTAATGTCTCTTTTGTCTCATCACTAGTATATCTCAAAGGACGCGACAGGGTTGTTGTAAATTTTAAACGTTTCTCATCATAGCTGTAAAAATCTAAATTTGTTAAACTTAAAAGTCATTTGTTTTCTAACTACTGTAATTCGTTTTAAGACCAGGTGTCCACGGAAATTTCCAAAATTTACAACTTTTACTCACTTTCATTGAACTGGAAAAATTTCTGTCTTTATTACATCTAATATTACGAAGAAATCAGTCCCACTGTACTCGGCTAGATATTGGTCCGGTTAGGCTTTTGTTTAAGTAAAATTCCGGCTCTTTCATCAGGGTTTTGTTTATGTCCCCAATTCCCTAATCGCTTAATTATTTAACTACTTCTTAAGTAGAAATAAGTCGAAACCGGTTACTTTGTACTCGAATATTTGTAGTCTCGGGAAAAAAGTGGAAAGACAAATTTTTATGACAAACGGATACATAAATCGTAAATTTAAGGAAAATAAATTCTAGAGCTTTTTCTGTACCTCGTGCATCTCTCTCATTCATTAAATTTAGTTGTAAATGACGCTGTCGAAGTAACGGTTAATTTTTTAACATTATACAAGAATTGTACACGTTTTTTTCTACATCCCCTTAAAGATGGGATGTACGAAATCGTAATATCACTGGTTTAACATCGAAATCCGTGAGTAATATAAAATCGGAGAGCGGAATAAATATATCAAATATTTTAATGGATTTTTTAAACTCCTGTCAACTATACAGAACTATCGTAAAAACATACCAGTAAATTCTTATCGGTTGGGTTAAGTTATAAATCTACTCGTTATTCACGTAATCGAAATATCTAGTGGGCAGGCGGCTAACAGCCCAGAACCGGTCCTTGATAGAATTGTAATCTTTATATGTGTGCAGCTTTCACCCAAGGTCGTAGGCTTCCACCGGCTAAACCGGGTGAGGTTGGTGCTCTGTAAAGCGCGTGCGCAAATCTGGCTTTTTGGAATCTGACAATACAGAGATTCCACTCCGCCACTAATATTCGAATATACAATAGCAATCTTATTTTTTTTTTCACGTGTAGTATAGAAATTTGTAATAAGATACATAATGCGGTTATAATAAAATATTGTGCGATTATTTTCATATAATTAAAATTAATATATATTTATTTTTTTATAAAATACAAGGGAAGCGGCGCTTCCACCGCTTCTAATGAGGGCACGCCACTGGTAGACTGGAAAATCGGGAATTTCCCGATAGGTCAGTCCGCCAATGGTTTGACAGTTTAACAAACTCGAATTTATTCTATTGTGTGTCGCGTTTCGAACTTTTATTTTCACACATACAGAGTACTATAAAGCACGGAGCTCTATGCTTTATAATATTCTGTATTCTGAATTATACTCTGTGTATTATACTGTATACTATGTTAGCGTAGTTTGATGATACTATCCGTGAGTACTTATGGTTACCCACGCCAAACTCTTTGATGGAAACTTTGCGTGACGTTTGAACTTTATTTCTGGCATAACGTCCTTTCCATTTTTCATTTCCCGCATATTCGGAGCCACGCAATGTAAAGTAAGACTCGTCAACAACATCTATGTTGGTTTTAGGCCGTAGATCTTTGTTCAGCAGTTGGATTGACTTTGTTCGATTTTCTGTTTCAAAGTGTACTTAGGTGCATAAATCCTTTTCCTAATTGATAATATCCCTTCCTTTAATATCCTATGCACATATGTGCAGGATATTTTGAACTTTTGACCCAGCTTACAGAGCCGCATCATTAACTCAAATCCGAGTCTCTACGCTTTCAGGTATTTTGGGACTCCTCCGGCGCTTTACCCAGTACAGCTGACAGCCTGACTCTGGTACGGCAGGTACTAGACCGCAGTACACAGCCCTATTTTTGTATACTTTTGTATATTTTTGTATTAATTCTGTTTTTACATTTTCCGGGCCGCGAGTCCCTCGTTTTCCGGGCCTTAGACACGTGCCTAGTGTTCTTAATGGTTAAAACGGTCCCATCAGTTAACTGGCCAATCTTAACAACAGCGGTGTGGGTTAGCCTGCTTGCTCTTCACTTGAGTCATTTTAACCCTTTTTCTTCTACTTCCTTTAGGCTCTAGGTAGCATTTTCTTGTCTTCCACTCTTTTAATAATATCATATGTCATGTTTTTTGGAATGCCAATACGGTACATTTAAAATGTTCCACAGTAAAAATGTTATCTTTCATCAAATTACTAGTATATAAATTTTTAATGATTTTTCTACGTTCTCCTTCTTATACGCCTTTCATTTTTAAAAGTTAAACGATATTCGAAGAAAAAATATTCGGAATCGAGTAAGCAACTCACGTGCAATAGAAACACCTACGCGTTCAATTTCTTTTCGCATACGCACGTACAGAAAAAAAATGGAGGAAGTTATTTTGGATTTTTAGGCATGTAAAAATTACATGCCTAAAATAGGCAATTCTTAAATATTTTAAAATATGATTCAATACATGATAATTAGAAAATAAATTCAAATCTTAAGTTCTAGGAATATATAACTTTATGCTTTATTGCTCATATCACATTTAAGAAATATAATTTCGTGGACAAAATAATGAAAATATTCACACAATTAAAATAAGTTGCGTGCGTTTATTTTTTGTCTGAAAGAAAAATATATTTTGGAAAAAATTAAATTTATAATAATAAATAAAAATTTTTTTTTTGGGGATACTTTTGTAATTTGAACAGAATCAGAAAGCGAGATATGTGTACTGTACTGTACATTTCTGATGTTTATGGATTTCTATATTATCGAGTGCGACATCTATCGTCGTACGTCGGTGTTGTGTTCGCCATTTTGAATTTATTCGTTTGTTATCAGAAGAATCATTTTCACTACGAATTTTAAATAGGAATGGGACGAAAAAAGAAGAAACCTTCAAAACCATGGTGCTGGTATCCTTTTTCGGTTTTTTATTTAATTTGATTACGTATTTAACGTAAAAAGGTGAAATACGTATCTCGATCGTTTGATCTAAATACAACATGGCGAGTTTATTGTCGAGGTAAAAAAAAAATCCAAAGTTTCTGAACAAAATCATGCTCGTTGGTTACGAATTATAAGGCCGATGGGTCGAATTATTTAATATAATTTTTGCTTCGATACATTTATAAAAGGAGAAAAATGCACAAGTGTTTAGATAATTTCGATTTTTATCGATTAAACAAATTGCTCAATAAACGTGAAAGATATTCGTTTAAGTTATCAATTTTTGATGAAATTTTACTGCTTAGAATGATGTATAGAATGAAATTGAGCGATATATGTTCTGTTTTTACTTATTTAACATGAAAAATTTGATAAATGTGGAAAATTAAAGGATTCTGTTTTAAAAAATCAGTACAGAAAGTATTTACGTAGATAAACAGCTATGTATTTTTGAATAAAAAGTGTATACAATATTAACATTGTAAAAAATAAATTATTTTTCTTTACAGTATTCCTATCCTTTATAAAATCCATTAATAACTAGCATTTATTCCCAATAATATCTCCAAAGATAAGTGTTTAGAAGCATTAAGGTTTATAGATTTTGTAAAGGATACTTCGGTAAAGCATAACGGTATAAATCTGCTTTGTTGCAGCTCGCTCTAAATATCTGTTTTCTGGAGCACTTGAGCAACCAAAAATCCATCAAGATAAACAAGTGTCTCCTGATGCTGTTTGAAAGTTCTTGGAAAAATAATATTTAGAGTGAACTTCATCAAAGGTGATTTTTGTTATATTTTAAAGGAATTTTGAGTTTTTCTTCATTATATATAAATAGCAACAAAACTGTTTATTTTTATATTGTAAATGATTTAAACTGTAAGACAATAACATATGCAAAGCTTAAGTTTAGCTGTGTGATTAATTTAAAATCTTATAGGAGATAAAAGACTAATGTTAGTGTTACAAAAATTATTGCAGATTAAAATAAACAAAAGTTGAGTATTTTAAGTTTTTTAAATATCAATTTCAGTTAGATAATATTAGAAAATCAAAATTATTGCAATATTTTAAATTGTCATTGTGAGAAATAACTCATCATAGATAGTATGAAATGTTTTATGAAATTTAAATCTCCTTGTTAAATAGCAAATAAAAGTTTTATATTAAAACTTTTGAAAAAGATTTTTAAGTTGCTGAATTGATAATTTTTAAATGTAAAAATGTAACATTTTTTAAGGTAAAATATTCTGTAGGATTCAACATACACTGTGTGCATTTTGGGCCAGCTAGGTCTACTGATCCAAAGTGCATAATTATAATGCAAATGAATAAAAGAAAATTGTCTTTGGAGTTATGTTTGTTCCATTGAAATTAGTATTGATGAGGATATTACACAGTGTTTTACCTAAAAAATGTTTATATTTTTACAGGCAAATAAAAGATTTTAAATTAATAATTATAATGAATAGAAATGTACAGAATTTGTTGAAAATTATAGAAATATGTTGATTAAATTTTGAAATAAAGTTATATTTATTGACAGAAGTAAATTTAATATTTATTATTCATATATCAGCAATATGAAAGGAAAAAACTACAGAACTTGAAAAAAAAAAAAAAGATTTGTTCTATAGTGAAATAGGTGAAGGATCTGTCATCATCATGTAAAAAATGTATATTTTAATTCAAACATTAAAGATAGTTTCAAATTTATTCAGGGTAATGATCTGAAACTTTTGACATGAAATACTTCAATTTCTTGCATATTGCATCAATTTTCAGATATTAATCTTATAGAAAATTAATGGATTATTTTTAATCAATCATAATTATTAACAATAACCAATAGAACCAACTAAAAATTATTTGATAAGAATAATGTAAAAGAGTGTTCAAAAGCTTAATTTTTTATTATATGTAACAAGATTTGATGATAATTTTATGTAGCATGAATGCTTTTACTGAAATATTAAGCAGAAGATTTAGAAAGAGCAATTTAAAAAAAAAATAATAATAATGATATTTTTCTGTTTTAAGATATAACCAGTTTTCCAGTTGATCAGTAATTTTCAACTTGACATGTCAAAATAATCTCATTAAAGATATTTAATTACTGATTAATTAGTTCCTTTTATATTTAATTAAATTATAAACATTACAGTTTCTGTTTTTATTATCTGTTGAATTTGAGGTTTTACTGTTTTATAATCTTTATAGTCTATCATTTCTAAATGTATTGCTTTCTTGAAAATATTGTTCTTTTTCTATGGTCCCCAAACAAATCCTATTTTAAGTTATGAGAATTACACTTGCATCAATTGTTCTTGATGTATTATTTTTCCACACTTATTGGTAAGTACTTTAGTCCTGATGAACATTAATCCCAGACTGATTATTTTTAATAGTGACACCAAATACAAATATTACTGTGCATTGGTACTAATCAGGGCCGTGGAGTTGGAGTCAGAAGAAATTTCTGGCCAGAAGAGTCAGAGTTGGGAAAAATGTGTGACTCTGATCTGGCATTTCAAATTTAATTTAGTTTTTTACTTAAATGAAAGAAAATTTATTTTATATTTAATAATTTTTAAAAATGTTTTTGTATTTTGTTATAATTCATTTATTTTATATACAAAATGCAACAATTTAATTTATTAAATATGAAGTTTTCTTTGTAGTATTTGTGTTTAGTAGTTAAATTGTTTTGACTTAATTGAATTTGAATATTTTTGAATCATTCTTTCTTATCCCTGCTCTAAATAAGTATTCTATTTTTCTGAATGAGCCAGATCCGAATATATATTTTTCTTTTCTGAACAAGGAACTGAAATAGTTAGATCGCACCCTTCTTAGTTGGAATAACTTTTCTGGAAAGGTGAAATTGAAGTGCAAAAGCTGTAGAATAAAGATATGTAGATGTTCAATTTTATTGCCCCCTTTCTCCTCTTATTAAATATTTGTTAAAAATTAATTTTTTTATACAAATAAATATTAATGTAAGTTAAATATTAAAAATACTAACTATAAAAGTATTTAAGTAAATGCCTGGGGCTCCTTTCAGAGTTCAGAGTAGGATACTCCCTATGAGTGTCTCTGCCTCCATAAAATGACTTGGTTTTTAATTTTGCCAGAGTCGGCCTACTAAAATTATCAGGAGTCTGACAAGGAAACCCTACGGCTTTGGGGAAACGGATTTTGATGCTCATTGGTGTAGAGGTAGTACACCATGTGAGTGTACTACATCTAAAATACTAAAGTTAAACACTTAAATATAATCAAGAAAAACAAACTTAAAGTTTTCTTTAGCACTTTATATATAAGTTACACATACTTCTGCTTGAGCATGCTGTGGAGTGAGTGGTAATGCTCCTGACTCGTACGCTTCCATGCTCAGGTTTGATTCTCTTGTTGTGTATACTTTTTTCCTTTTTTTTTATTCATAAATACTTATATAGTATTTATTTATTTACTAATTCATTTATTTCTTATTATTTATTGATTTTTTTGGTATTTTTTTAATATTTATATACTTTAATTTTTCTACTATTTCAAGTCTAATATTTTTACTTGTTGAAGATGTTGTTGCAATTAAATTATTTTCGAAAAGTAAATGCTCATAATACACTACTCCATCTTTTAGCCACTGCTTCGATACATCACTGTATAAAGAGTTATCATCAACAGTTTTTTCGTCACAACGTGATGAACTTGCTTCTCTTGATGACATTTTTTTAATTATAAAATAATTTTTCAAAATAAATTTCACTGCACAAATATGTCTATTTGTGTTGAAATTCAGAAACGAACTGTTAAAGAGTGAGTGAAAAAGACTATAGATCCATGTTCAAACCTGGCATAAGTAGCTCCCTCTCAACTTGACAAAGGTGGGTTTTCAAAGTAAAAATATTAGACTTGGAATAGTAGAAATTAAATTAAAATAAATAAATAAAAAAAATACCAAAAATATCAATAAATACAGTCAACCCTCTATAACACTGTTGATAATTCCGTTTTATATAAATTCCATGTTGTACGAGTCACTTATATTTTACAAATACGTGTGCCGGGCTGTGAACGGCTCTCATATATGTAAAATCTAAGTAACTTGTACAACATGGAATTTATATAAAACAGAATTATCAACAGTGTTATAGGGGGTCGACTGGTAATAAATAAATGAATGAGTAAATAAATAAATACATTATAAGTATTTATGAATAAAAAAAAAGGGGGAAAAAAGTATACACAAGAGAATCGAACCCGAGCAGGAGTCAGGAGTGTATGTTTCATTGTCTTTATTAAGTATAGACCCAAATAAAACAAATACAGGTAGGCCTATTTTGTTTTTAAATAAATTACTGTACTTATTATAAAGGAGACAAATAAAAATTTATCTACTTCTAAGTAAACATTGAAAGTGTGTAGAATTGTCAAGGGCCCACAAAAATTGAATTATCATCATAAATTTTTAATACTTTTTTATTAACAAAGAGCACTTATTGTATAGTAAAAAATAGTTAATATTAATAATGTAATAATTATGATAATTTATAGTATTATTTGTTTTATTGTAATCAATATAATGTAATTGATTAGTAATTAATCAATTATAAGATATAATATTTGTCATTCAACACCATTTCATAAATAAATATATTTCAACTCTGTTTTTGATGTTATTAAAAATGAATTTTAAACCCCAATTTCTTAATCTAACAAGAAATGGGGGCCTCATTGGACTTTAATAAGCCCAAAAAACCTAGATCTGTCCCAATGTAAAAGTAATTTTTTAAAATATCTTTTTTCATAATAAAGTTTTAATGCACTAATACCCTGAACTTACGTGATAGGTGGGACCGAGCGATAACTGTGTAAGTCAAGGTATAATTTCACAATTTGTGTAAAATCCAAGTCAAATGTATGTAAGCTAATAAATGTTCTCGTTAATCTTATCTCTTCTTTTGATTCGTTCCTGGTTACAAGAAATCACTACATAGAGTCTCTCGAGTCTCCGTAGATATAACAAACACAGAAATAAATGACACAAAATAAATTGTAGCTATGTGTCAATTCCATGCAACATGTTTGAACATGTAAGCTGAACAATAGTGTGGGGGAGTGAGTAATCAAGAGTTGTGTGGCGTTCAAACAAAAGACAAATCGACGAGATTTGAAAATCGCGTAACTCTGGGTTTGCGTAAGTCAGGGTAGCATGAGTTGAGGTATTACTGTACTTATTACTATAATCTAGACATGCTAATCCTTAAATAATAATAGAAAATTTAATATTATTTCTTTCTACTATTCCAAAGAAAATATCAAACCACAGTTATTTAATTTGAAAGTTGACTAAGAGATTTCTTTATTAAACTAATATGTGCATTGTGGGTTCATCAATACCCTTCATCAGTTGGATTTTCATTTTCCTGCTTTAACAGAGGGAGGGGAAAAGTGATTTGACTTTCCTTATAAATTTTTCATTGAAAATACCATATATCTGTTTTTAATATTTTGATTTATTTCTCTAGTCTACTTACTGTACTGTGGGATATAGAATTTTTATCTGTTATTACTATTATTGAGTTGCAAATGTCATATTCAGCTGATACTGGTGCCAAGTGCTATACAAACAAGTGTAACATTAAGCTGTGTTATTGGTGTATGTGTCAATGTCTGGAAACTTTCTAACTAATTATTATTATTATGTTGGGTTTAGTGGGTTATACTCGGTTGACACTGGTTGCCGTGTACTATGCCAGATCAGAGTCAAGGCATAGCAACCAAAACAAAACTAAAATTAAATAAGTGTGTCAATGTCTGTGTCTGTATTGAGGAATTTCCTAACAATATGCCATGTATTAATATACAGTGGTACCTCAGGATATGAATGTTCCAGCATACGAAATTTTCAGGATACGACATGAAATTCAAACATATTTTTGCTCCACGATACGAACAAAAACTCACCATACGACATTACATTAGTTCACAGTGCCATTTTTTTATTCACTTCTGTTCATTGGTCTCAGTCCACATGTTTTCTTCATCGTGGAAGGATCTTGCTTGATAAAGGAAATCTTGAAGTATTATCAGAAAGTGACTGATTTTATTGAAAAGAAACATCTGGAAAAGGTTCACACTGGCCATATTGCTGCTCAGAGTAATGACATTTGCCTAAGTCATTTTAGAAACATTTTAAAAANTTGGAATGAACTGTCATGTGGGGTTGTGGGGGTGTCCTACCAAATCATTCCTAATGATTATGTGTGAGCATTCCATCAGGGATGAATCTAGAAAGATGGTAGGTTTATTGTGTGCAGATCTTTGGACTAGGGAGAAACTGGACTTTACATTGCATTCTGAGTTGTTGGATAAAGATGGCTGGTTCAATGGCAGTATTGTTTGCAGCTGTGGGTTGTAGTAGAAAGTTGGCTGGTAAATGTAGTGTCATTCCATACACTAGTTTTGAGCAGGTACCTCCAATGTTGGGTTTAAACATGGAATGGAGGTCTAGGAGAATTGTAGGTAGGTTCTCTGTCCAGTGGTTGTGACCATGGAATCAGAAAGTTTGTTTGACTGTGCTATGGAATTGTTCCACTAACCCATTAGATGATGGATGTTATGGAGTCGTGCAAATTCACTTGATTCCCAAGAGGGAAATGAGTGATGTAAAGAGTTGGGACTCAAACTGCTGATCTTGATTGGTTATTACGAATCAATTATTATTCTATTATGGTTATTTATACATTTACAACTACAAAATGCATTTTTCAGTGTTTTCCTTACTATAGTTTTTTTTTTAATGTACTACTTAGCTTTAATTTGAGTGTGTTTTTCGTGTTGGAACGAATTATTTGTATTCGTATGGGGAAAAATGATTCACCTTACGACATTTTCATGATACGATCTCAGTTTCGGAACGGATTAATTTCGTATCCTGAGGTACCACTGTAGTGGCCTTCTGTAGTGTGATGTAGATATTTCTATTCAATTTTAATGTTCCCAAGCTTTTGTGTAGTGTGTGTGGTATCACACCTGTACAGGAGAGAACGACAGGTACAATAAGCACCCTATCCATCCTCCACAGATGCCTTATTTCCTGGGCGAGTTCTGTGTACTTGCTAATTTTTTCAGTGCATGTGTTTTGTACATTGTGAGTGTTTGGAATGGCTATGTCTATAATGTATGTGATTTTATTGTGTTTGTCAATGAGTGTGATGTCTGGTCTGTTGTAGTAAATTGTTTTATCTGTGATTATGGCTCTGTTGTTGTACATTTTGTGCATGTTGTTTTCCAATCTCTCTGTGAAATATGTCTGTAGTATGGTTCATCGATGTCTAATAATTTATTTGTTTGCAAGATCTTGGTGTATTATTATTATTATTTTGCTTCAATGTACAGTATGTGTTGGTTTAATAAAGAAATCTATTAGTCAACTTTCAAATTAAATAATTGTAGCTTGATAAAACCTTTGAAATAGTAGTAAATTTATAACTATTAAGAATATTGCATAGAAAAATTAATTTTTATAGTTCATCTTAGCAAGATCATTTGTTGCATAATTTATTGCAACTTACTTTGCATATAAAATGAGTGTTTTCGAGTTATCAGTAAATTACAGTTTATGCATGTATTTTGAGTCTTGTGATCTTTATTTTTATATCAGTTTATGTACCTGCTTCAGGCCTGTAAATTGTCCCCAAAACATTTGTTCTGTGATTAAAAGGTATTGCTGGAAAAGTACAGATGGTGTGTTTTTTGATTTTATCATCAAATCTCAGGCTATTTATCAAAAAAGAATTGTTTTTGAGTTGGCTGCTTTTGGGCTACTTTTTAGAAAATTTTAACTACAAAAAGTAAAAATATCTGGCAACATTGGCTAAAACCAATGAAGAGTTTTACAAAGCACTTCATGTATGAGTCCATGACAGCATTTTTGTGTGTTCATTATATTACTGAAAGACTAAGCAAACATCATGAATATTGAAAGTTTATTGTTTCTTTAAAAAAGAAGTAATGTAGATTGGACTTCACAGTGAAAAAATGTCATTGATGTACATCTTTTTGATTTAATAAGTATATATTAGCAAATTTTTCATTTATATTGTATAGACTTCTGCATCCATCATTTTTTCATATGCATAACTTTTTCACATCTATGACAAAAATGATGAATTGAGGTTTTACTGCACACATACACAATTAGTTGTACTGTACAAAGGTGATTGTGATAACAGCTCACTAATTCAATAATCCATAACAAATGAAATAAGAGATGATTTCATCTTTAGATTATTTTTATTAATAATCATCTTAGATTATTTTTATTGTTATTTCATGATATGTTCTTTCACATCATGATATTTAAAAAAATCATTCATTCATTTTTTGATTTTATTAAATATTTTCATTAAGTTTTCAATATTATGTTAACTAGATAAGATATTTGTAAACTATGATTAAAATTTTCCTGATGATGATTGATTACTGAATACAAAGCAATAAATAAAAAAATACATGGAAATTAAATAATAAATCTTAAAGTATTAAAAAACTTATATTTGTTTGTGGCAGAAATAGTTTGTGGTATTCAGCAGATGTCATTCTGAGAATAATAAATTCTAAATGAAAAATTTAATATTTAAAACAAACGTAAGAAGGTTGGAAGGTACAAAAAAATTTTTTTATCTATCATATAGTTTCCGAGGAAAAAATATATATGTTACAATATCATTTTTAGCAATATTTATTTAATTAAATGTTTAACCAAGTGATGTCTGAAACTATATAATGATGTTCTTGCTTATGTAACAATTCTTGCTTACCATTAACATTACATCTTCTGTTTCAACAATTTTTTCTTTTTAAAAATATTTTATGTATTTTCTTTTTACCTACTGAATAAGTTTGAATTAAAATTTTAAAACAAATGTAAAAACAGTCAAGATAGCTTTTGATTACTTTTGCATTTATATTTTAAAATTTCATTCATACAATTTTTTTTTATACTTTTTAAAGTTTTATTTTATTTAATTAGACTTCATTTTTTATTTATAAGAAACTTGTTTTTATTTATCTATTACAACTTGTAAATCTAGCAGAATTAAAATTTATTTCACCAAAAAAAGTTCTGTTTAAAAGGAATTTGAATATTAATGTTTTATATATAAAATTACATTTTATAGGTCAAGGATGCTGTTGAAATATATGTTATGAAACAAAGTGTAATTGATTTTAAAGTGAAAATATTTTAGTTAAATAATAATAAACTGATTACTGTTATTTTCTTTTAATTAGTTTTTTATTAGTTTTAGTCTTTCACAATAATTTATTATAAACTTAACAAATCCTCAACTATAGTGTGTCAGTTTGTTAATTGTTAACAATTCAATTGAAATTTGATGTTAATTACAATTAAATGATTAAAGAAAAAACAACAATTAGTTTTTATCATAGATCAAATCAAAATATCTGTAATGAAAATGCTTTTAAATTTTTAGTAAAATTTAAATATTTAATTTTTCTTCTGGAAACCTGTTCAGTATGATAAATTAAAACAATCTGATTTATAATTATGTAAGAGTTGTATAAAAAATTTACAATTTAGTATATTAGTTATTGAAATAGCATATTTTTTTCTAAATCCAATTCTTTTATGATATTTTGTTTATAATATATTGAATTACAGTGGGTGATCGGTTAAGGAACATAATCCGTTCCAAGACTGTTTGCTATCTGAATTGTTTGTTAACTGATTATCGATTTACCATAGGTTTCTATGGGAATTTGATTAATTCGTTCTGGAGACCCTCCAAAAAATAAAAAAAATATATATACTTTCTTACTATGTTTATTCACATGCAATAATAAAAATACATGTATACATGGTCTTGCATTTTTTATTAATTGTATTTTTTCTGTTTGTGGGGGTTAAAGAATCTGTTTAGTGTCGATTGCTTTTCTGTCTTCTTCATGATTTTTCAGAAGTAATTAATAGCATTGTAATTGTAGAGATCTCTAGGCCTATTAACCTCAACCTGGTTTGGATGCCATTTTAAGACCATTGTTCTGACATCCTCCTACTTCTTCAAAAGATCTTTAATAGCAGATATTGGCATAAATCCGCATTTTCAGAAGAAAACGTAAAAGAATTGTTTCTGTCAGAAATATAAAAGGCTGGAATTACGAGAGAGAGCTTCAAAGTTCGGGGGAATACTATCCGATCAGTATATACTGGGTAGAACATCATTGTCGACGTCTCCCGCGCTCCGAAAAGTTTCGAATTGTTGCCTGAGACAAAGGAAGACCAATCGGTATTTGTTATTTATGTCGCTTCTTGTGTTTGTTTAGTGAAGTGTTCGTTGTTCGATTATAAAAATCTTTCGCAAAAGTATTCTTTATCCGATTTGTTTGTTAACTGATCACCCACTGTACTTGTTTTACTATTGTAGCATCAAAAGCATCATCTAATCATATAAGGCAATGTTTCTCAAGTGCACACTTGAAGAATTTTTAATTGTGAAAATTGCAATATGACGAAATTGTTTTATGAAATCATAAGTCATTTTTGATGTAAATAGTTTTTTTTATAGGTAACATTAATTTATAAGTTTGACTTAAGGAAATGTCAATATTCCTGATATAATTTACATAAATCATATTTAAACACAATAATATTTAAGAGTACTTTTGTTTGTATTTATTATCATCTGTATTAAATCAGTTATTTGGAGAATTTTATTTTGATTTTATTATGAGGTTTTAGTTTTATCATCAAAATAAATCAAATAAAATGAAGGGTTGCACATAAACAATTGTACAATATTTGTGTTTTTTTCCCATTGATCTCTGATCCACAATCCAAAATATATTAAAAATTATTTTTTCCATCAAATTTTCTGGTGTAAATGTAAAGAATCCCCAGATCATGGTATATTTTGGATTGGAAATCATTCACCTAAGATCCTGTGTGGCTTCATAATTTATCTACCTAAACCTTTGGTAATATACTGTAATTTTTAAAGCATTCAGTTTATTATCAAAGTTATTTGAAGTTTCTGCTTGTCAGAATTGTTCGTGGCATCATTTTCTCTATAAACTTCTAGTTTGTGAACATTTTTTTCTTTTCCTGGATCTTGATTTTTTTTCTTTTTCTTTTTTTTTTTTTTGAAATTGTTTGATTTATCTGTTTTGTAATTGGCTAATTGCTTGAATTTAATAAAATTACTTATAAAGAATTAAATTTATTATTATGTTTTTGTAAACTAATTAAACAATTTTTATAATGAAACAGGACTAAATTTATTGCAATAAAGAGTATTAATACTTTTTCAAATTTATTTTTATTTATTTGACATTAAACTGTGTTATGGCAACTTAATTTGCATATTTTTTATTTGGGAGTGAAAAACAAAATGTAAACACTTTAATTCATTTGTTACTTATTCCAGCCAGTTGGATCAGACTACTAATTGAAACTGATGAAATAGCCTGCAATATTTGAACCCTTATGAAAAATTCTAGTTTAATTTTATGATGATTTAGTTTGTACTCAAATTTATTGTGTAAGCAAACTCAAAACCTCCACTTAATGCTCTGCTTTGCACTTGTTCATAGAGCCTTATCTCTTCTCTTTTGTGTTTGGTATCTGTCATTCAGCTTTCTGCAATGTTTGCATCACTCTTTTTAAGTTTCATTTCTTTTTAATTTTTAATTCTCATTTCCGTTTGTTTTTAATTTAGTCAATTTCTTATTACTTCAGTTTTTAATTCAGTATATATTTCAATTTAGAGTTTCTCTGTCCTCACTCTTACTGTAAGTGTAGGGTACGACTGTACACTTACAGTAAGAATGTTAGACAAGGGTGTTATGGCAATTCAGGGAGTTGTACAAGTAGGGTAGAGAAGGTTAAGAATACGCATTGCATGTTTCTCAAATTTGGTAACACTAACTGAAGAGTTTCCTCTGCACACATTTTACTATTGATGGCAAAGTGTGTTGGAGCCAACTTTTCTTGGTCTGTGAGTTGCCAGGACATTCATAGCTTAGTAAACATTTTTTGTTTGAAAGTAACTTTGTAAACTCAGGCCACAAGTTTTTCTATTGATAGTTTTGTTGCATGGGCTGTGAAAGAAAAGTGTTTGAAAGGGTAAAGATAGGGGTCGAAGCTTAAGTATGGGGTAGCTTTCATGTTGATGCCTGCCTGAAGTTGCATTCCATCAGTAAGTTTATGGAATTTTGTTTTGGAGGGTAAGAGTACTCATAGTAGTGCTGCACAGTACTCAAGTTAGAGATTCTTTCAGGAACATCTTAAATCAGAAGGAAAAGGAGAAAACTGAAAAATAAAAAAAATATAATAATAGAGTGGGTGCAAAAAAGATTTGGATTTGTGAAAAAGACCAACAAGCTTCCACTTTGCAAGTTGGTAGGCCTAATGATGAAGGTATTTCTGTCCTGCAAATAATCTTTCAGTGATGATTGGGTGCAATGTGGACAGTGGTGGCATGAGCAATGTTCAGCATAGGTTGTTTCATTTATAATTGCTATTAGTGCATACTCTTAAGCGATAAGTGGTGTACTCTTAACTTCTAGCACAAGGTAAGAGAGTATACATTGGAATCCTCTTCTTTTTTTGAAATTTCTTGTAAAAACTATGCTTGTTTTTCTTTTTAACATGGCCAAGCAGAAAGTTGTATAAATGATATATATTCAGACAACATGTATTCTGATGAAACAATAAACTCCTGAGAAATGCAAAAAAATTACATAAGGTGTGTATTCTTTCTCTCCTCTCTCCTATATGTTATGGTGGAGTGTTCATTGTATTTTCCAGCTAACAGTTTTTGGTTTCAAGATTTTAAAATTATACAGTCGACCCCCCCTATAAGATATAGATACGTTCCAATTTATTAGGAATCCGATTTCTTACAAGTCATTCCAATCACACCCGACACGTGTCAAGTTTACGGACTACGGCTGATTGAAAGGTTTTCTTCCATAAAATTAATCGATTCTACACTAATCCGACTCAACATTTCCAAAATACATATATTTTTTCGTAGTTTTATAGGAATCGTAATTATAGGGGGGTCGACTATATTACACATTCAAATTATCAGACATATTACATTCAAAAAATAAACATGACAATACTAATAATAATTGGATAATAGGGAAGATTTGTCTGCTGACCATAATGATTTATTCTGAAAATATTGTGGGATTAGGTAATAAAAAGCAATGAATTTAACTCTATGTAAATTATGCTTACATTAATTATTTAATACAGTAGAGTCCCAGAAACTTGATTCTCAATAACTTGGCATTTCATAAAACTTGTGTTGGATTACATATTTTTATTCAAAAAAATAAAAATATGTAATTCAGTTTTTAGTGACTAGGATCAAATAAATTATTGTTTTTCACTGACACTTGATATCATCATCAGTTCTAAGTGTTAATAAAGAATATAACTCTTTTTCAAGGTGCCTTGGAAAAATGCCACAATGCAAATGTCACCAACTTGAAAGTAGCCAATATTTTTTAAATTAAATTTTAATCACAAATAGAAATATTTACTATTGATATAGTTAACATGTGTATGAATTTTCAAATGTAATGTCTTTATGAAATTTGTTATTTAGACTAGCATTGTTGTTATACCTTAAAACATTATTTTTGGCAACTCATTACTTTGTCAGTCCACGTTAAGTTGAGTTTGTGGGATTCTAGTGTATTTAGAGAATTCATACTATCATCAGATTAGTTAATTTTCTTTATTAATGTTATTTTTCTTAAATGATTTGAAATTTTAAAAATTTCAACTTAAAGCATTTTACCATATCACATTTCAGTATTTATTAGTTTGTATAAAAAAACTATTATTGAGGAATAGTTTAAAGAAAATTATTTAAAAACCAAATAACATTAAAAAAGTTGTACATTACTTAAAGTCTTACAAAAAATTATAGATATTTATTACAGGATGTTGCTTCTGATTATGAAATACATAAATATTTTAAAATTAAAAACTGGTTAGAATTTTATTTATAAATTATTTACTATCTTTCTCTTAAATGATGATAAATCTGAAAAATTTCAGTTTCAAAAGAAAAACGATAAAGGTTATTTAGAAAGAATTTCTGTGCATGTTATTTCCCAGAAACAATACATTTTTATATTAATGATTGGGAACTATGTGATAGTAGTTAGATGTTACACAATCTGTAATAGGTTTTATGCTATTTTCTGTCTTGAGGAATATCACAGTCGATGAGTATCATTATTAGTCATTGGTCAGAATTGGTGTCAAATAGCATTCACCTTACTGGTATTTATATATTTGTGTTGTTAGATAGAAATTATGTAAATTATATTATAGTTTTATAATCAATCAGTGGCAGTTGTCTTTCAATATTAGCATGACAATTTGACTATTGGCAATTTCCAATTTGTTGAAAAAAATTGAAGTTTGATAATAATAATTCAAAAGCAATCATTAGACATTAAATACTAATAGAAATCTGCAAAAGAAACTAAAAAAATTAAAATTAAAAAGACATTTTGTCATCAGACCTTGAAAAATCTGATTTTAGAAATGTGAAATACAGTAATTATATCCAATTAATAAACTCCAAATACCTTTAAAATGCAGTCTATTTTAAAAAACTTATTTAACGTTTTCGGTCAAATTAACAGACCTTCTTCAGGATCGAACTAACGGAATTTAAATTTGCCAAACGGAAATTCCAAAACATACGCTCTACAACCTTCTCAGATTCAATTGCGAATTTGAGAAGATTGCAGAGATAGAGTATTGCAGAAATATGAAGATAATATGATAATGTATGCAAGGTACATCGATGACGTATTCATTATTTGGAATGATAAACCAGACATATGCCAATTTATTAGAGATATAAACAGTAATACTTATGGCCTAGAATTAGAACTAGAGCAGCAAAATCATAAAAGGGTACATTTCTTAGATATAGAAGTTGAAATAGATGAAGAAGGGCAAATCGCTACGAAAGTATATGGAAAGCCGACGTACATTCCAGATTTGATACCATGGTCCTCTCATGACCCAATAAGACACAAACTAGCAGTGTTTAGAGCACTGATTAAAAGAGCATACACTCATTGTAGCAAGGCTCATGACACATGTAAAGAGCTTGAATACATCGCAATGCTAGCAAGAGATGTAGGGCTTAAGCAAAGTAAAGTAAAAGCTTTAATACAAGAAGCAGAAAAAGGAGGCAATAAAACTAAAGATAAAAAAGAAAAAGGAGTTCACCATAATGGAATACAGGGCACCGTTAAGTAACATATACAGAAAAATAGGAATAGAGCAACAAGAAAATAACATATAAGAGAAACACAACAATATTCCAAATGCTAAGAAATGACAAAACACCCGTAGACAGGAGGCTAGTGCCAGGTGTGTACAGAATACCGTTGCATGATAAGAGGCTGAAAAAGGAGCTATATTATGTAGGAACTACAAAGAGATCATTAAATGAAAGATTGAAGGAGCACGAAAAGAATATAAGATTTAAACAGCCAGTCACGGCTTTGGCTAATTATGCGATCGCAGATCCAACAGAGATTGCAATCGAATGGAGCAAGGCCGATATTATACAAAAAGTTGAAAATAGAAGACATCTAAAATATGCAGAGGCCTGGCACATCTATAAGTACAGGGAAAAAGGAAAAAATGTAAATTTTTGAGAATCAAACAAAATAACATCAGCATGGAAAGTGGCGGCGTTACAGTTATAAAGAACAAATGGACCTGCGCAATCGAATCTGAGAAGATTGTAGAGTGTACATCTTGGAATTTCCATTTGGCAAATTTAAATTCTGTTAGTTCGATCCTGAAGAAGGTCTGTTAATTTGACCGAAAACATTAGATAAGTTTTTTAAATAGACTGCATTTTAAAGGTATTTGGAGTTTATAAATTGGATATAGTAATGCAGGTAAAGATTTAATGATTTACAGTAATTATAATGGACCAAAAAATAAACATTTTAAATAATAATTAAAACCAATTAAATGAATACAAGATGCTGTTTAACAAATGAAATTAACAACATTTTAATAATTATTTGTTTCCTTTAAATTGAAAAATTCAGTATTTAATAGGAATTATTAGTTCAAACGATTAGAACATAATCATTATTTGTCATTGATTGTGAAATACAAAATGTGCATTACATAATTTATATATATTGAAAAGAGAATTAATGAAAAACATATAATTATGCATTATTAGTAAACCTATTAGAAATAATTNGTTTAACGTAATTATAGGGGTTTTTTTTACTGTTTTTTACGGATACCGTCACAATTTTTCTGCAGTTTTATAGGAATCGTAATTATTGGGACCGTAATTATAGGAGGGGCCGACTGTAATCATTTTTTTAATTAAAATTTTAATATAATGGTATTCTGCTCTTTAATTAATTTGATGGCTTCTCTGATCTTATTATTTTTATGGGTTTTAAAAGTAAGCATGATTAATATTTTACTTTAAATTGCAATTTATAAGTGAATTTATTAAATATGAAAAATTTGATACTGTATACAGTATTTCTATCAATCACGTATCAAATATGACCTGTCAGTTCTTCCCTCAGCATATTGACTGAACAGTTTTTCCCTGGATATGATAACTGAGACTGGTAGTTCATCCCCAGACATGGTAACTAACCAATTATTCACCAAGAAGTTGATTCTCAGACAATGTTTTCCCAGACAGTTTTTCCTCTCGAAAATTTATTCAAGGTTTTCTTCCAATGATTCTTCTCTCCAAAAGCTTTATTTCAGATTATATTCCTAAATAATATTTTGCAATGTTATTTGTTTAAAGACAGATAATGTATGATTCTTCAACAATAAATTGTTCAGTATTTTCTTTATATATAACTATTGTATTCCATTTTTGAAGTATGTAGATCATACCAAAAACAGTGATCAACCAAAAAAACTTTTGTGAGATTTGTCAATCACAATTGATTTGCTAGGACCATTTAGAGGAAAGTATTTTGTTTAATGTAATTGTATTTTATTCAAGGTAAAAATATCACAGTCAAAATGTTTAAAAATGGAGTGTAAAGTAAGAGAAAGATGCATGATGTTATTTTTCAACTTTATAAAACCTATGTTTAATTCCTAGTTAAAGTATAAAAGCAAATTTTTGCAATCTAGTACTAACATGATAGAAACAAATAATATAGAACTTAAATGAAATTTGTAATAATGGAGGCAAATTTATAGAGATGATTATATCTATGAACTGACAAAGACTTCTTCAATGTCTGTAAAATATGATTAATGGGCTAAATCTTTCCCCACTTAATTATCATGCATAGGTTGTAATTAAAGACAGTATAAATACTTTTATAAGTGTATAAATGTAAGTACCTCATATTAATTACTTGATTAAAAACAAATCATAACTAACAATCTTTTCTGGTGTTTATTAATAATTTTATCTAAATACAATGTGGAAGAAACATAAACATCATTTCTGTAGAAAACAGTTTATATTGTAACTTGAATATATAAAACAATTTGCAATTTTTACATAGCATTGTACACATTTAGGTGTTATGCAATTAAAGAGATCTAATAATTTTATATTTAAAAGCTTAACATTTTTAAATAAGTATCATATGTTTAAGTTAAAAAGGCCCTTTCTCCATGAAATGTATTTGCATTAATTCAAAGTTGTTTGCAGGGAGAATTATGCAAACATAACTAACTACTCAATAGAATAGAATTAATTAACCAAAACAACATTGCAGAAATTACCCTTTAAAAATATGAGGCAAAATTGTGTGGGAAAGAACTGTTTGGACTGCATTACTTGAAAGGAATTGTCTGGGAAAGAATTTACAGGGAACTGTATATCATATCCACATTTCAATTGAAATCTGCTGTAAGTTTAAGATTAACTTAAAAGATGAGTATGTCTAAACCATAATTTTGAGCTAAAAATCTTAAGATTGATTTGATTTATATACTGAAATTTACAATAAATGATTAAAATGATTTTCTAATTGTAGTAAAAGATTTTTCATTATGTAAAAAAAATAAGAATCAGAAACAGATATAACAGATTAGCCTAGCTGTTTTTGGACTTTTTTACATTGCTTTTTTGTATAATAGCAGTTATACTGCTATTTTTCTTAGAATCAAGTTCGTATATAAATTCATATTTTTAAGATTTATTTTATTATAAGAGCTTACTTGTAATAAAATGTATTTTAAAATAAAAGTCCTGTGTAGTAGAATATAAATGTCAAATGTAAAATATCTGAAATAATCTATTATTATTTCAAATATTTTACATTGATTATTTTAGATATTGAATTTTTTTAAAAACAATTATGAATATTTTATTGAAATTACAAAATAGTTCACAAAGAATTTTGATCTTTATTTCTAGATATCTACTTAGTATGACATAAAATTAAATTAATATATTTTTTATCTCTTTAAAGGTGCATAAAGAAACTTTAGATAAAGTTCCTAATGCATTACCAAATAGGAATAATATAGATATTGAAATCTATGGTATGGAAGGCATTCCAGAAGAAGACATTAAAGAACATGAAAGACTAAAAGCAGGAGGAGGTAAAAAAACCTTATAAAATTAGTAGTAATTTGTTACATTTAAGTTTTGAATTGCAAACCATATTCTATGGCTAGTGAAATAACAATAATTCTATAAGCTCAAATATGAACAGATGGTAAGATAGACAAAAGATTTTAAAATATTAAAAAATATCTATATATTCAGAAATATCTATATATTCAAAGTCATTTAATTCACACACTTCTTATTGATAAAATTTAATTAAAATTTTAATATAATGGTATTCTGCTCTTTAATTAATTTGATGGCTTCTCTGATCTTATTATTTTTATGGGTTTTAAAAGTAAGCATGATTAATATTTTACTTTAAATTGCAATTTATAAGTGAATTTATTAAATATGAAAAATTTGATACTGTATACAGTATTTCTATCAATCACGTATCAAATATGACCTGTCAGTTCTTCCCTCAGCATATTGACTGAACAGTTTTTCCCTGGATATGATAACTGAGACTGGTAGTTCATCCCCAGACATGGTAACTAACCAATTATTCACCAAGAAGTTGATTCTCAGACAATGTTTTCCCAGACAGTTTTTCCTCTCGAAAATTTATTCAAGGTTTTCTTCCAATGATTCTTCTCTCCAAAAGCTTTATTTCAGATTATATTCCTAAATAATATTTTGCAATGTTATTTGTTTAAAGACAGATAATGTATGATTCTTCAACAATAAATTGTTCAGTATTTTCTTTATATATAACTATTGTATTCCATTTTTGAAGTATGTAGATCATACCAAAAACAGTGATCAACCAAAAAAACTTTTGTGAGATTTGTCAATCACAATTGATTTGCTAGGACCATTTAGAGGAAAGTATTTTGTTTAATGTAATTGTATTTTATTCAAGGTAAAAATATCACAGTCAAAATGTTTAAAAATGGAGTGTAAAGTAAGAGAAAGATGCATGATGTTATTTTTCAACTTTATAAAACCTATGTTTAATTCCTAGTTAAAGTATAAAAGCAAATTTTTGCAATCTAGTACTAACATGATAGAAACAAATAATATAGAACTTAAATGAAATTTGTAATAATGGAGGCAAATTTATAGAGATGATTATATCTATGAACTGACAAAGACTTCTTCAATGTCTGTAAAATATGATTAATGGGCTAAATCTTTCCCCACTTAATTATCATGCATAGGTTGTAATTAAAGACAGTATAAATACTTTTATAAGTGTATAAATGTAAGTACCTCATATTAATTACTTGATTAAAAACAAATCATAACTAACAATCTTTTCTGGTGTTTATTAATAATTTTATCTAAATACAATGTGGAAGAAACATAAACATCATTTCTGTAGAAAACAGTTTATATTGTAACTTGAATATATAAAACAATTTGCAATTTTTACATAGCATTGTACACATTTAGGTGTTATGCAATTAAAGAGATCTAATAATTTTATATTTAAAAGCTTAACATTTTTAAATAAGTATCATATGTTTAAGTTAAAAAGGCCCTTTCTCCATGAAATGTATTTGCATTAATTCAAAGTTGTTTGCAGGGAGAATTATGCAAACATAACTAACTACTCAATAGAATAGAATTAATTAACCAAAACAACATTGCAGAAATTACCCTTTAAAAATATGAGGCAAAATTGTGTGGGAAAGAACTGTTTGGACTGCATTACTTGAAAGGAATTGTCTGGGAAAGAATTTACAGGGAACTGTATATCATATCCACATTTCAATTGAAATCTGCTGTAAGTTTAAGATTAACTTAAAAGATGAGTATGTCTAAACCATAATTTTGAGCTAAAAATCTTAAGATTGATTTGATTTATATACTGAAATTTACAATAAATGATTAAAATGATTTTCTAATTGTAGTAAAAGATTTTTCATTATGTAAAAAAAATAAGAATCAGAAACAGATATAACAGATTAGCCTAGCTGTTTTTGGACTTTTTTACATTGCTTTTTTGTATAATAGCAGTTATACTGCTATTTTTCTTAGAATCAAGTTCGTATATAAATTCATATTTTTAAGATTTATTTTATTATAAGAGCTTACTTGTAATAAAATGTATTTTAAAATAAAAGTCCTGTGTAGTAGAATATAAATGTCAAATGTAAAATATCTGAAATAATCTATTATTATTTCAAATATTTTACATTGATTATTTTAGATATTGAATTTTTTTAAAAACAATTATGAATATTTTATTGAAATTACAAAATAGTTCACAAAGAATTTTGATCTTTATTTCTAGATATCTACTTAGTATGACATAAAATTAAATTAATATATTTTTTATCTCTTTAAAGGTGCATAAAGAAACTTTAGATAAAGTTCCTAATGCATTACCAAATAGGAATAATATAGATATTGAAATCTATGGTATGGAAGGCATTCCAGAAGAAGACATTAAAGAACATGAAAGACTAAAAGCAGGAGGAGGTAAAAAAACCTTATAAAATTAGTAGTAATTTGTTACATTTAAGTTTTGAATTGCAAACCATATTCTATGGCTAGTGAAATAACAATAATTCTATAAGCTCAAATATGAACAGATGGTAAGATAGACAAAAGATTTTAAAATATTAAAAAATATCTATATATTCAGAAATATCTATATATTCAAAGTCATTTAATTCACACACTTCTTATTGATAAAATTTGGAAAAATGGGATCTTAAATTAAACATCTTCACCTCTATTCAGAAAATATTATAATATTCAGAAAATTATAAAAATTTGAATTTATTTCAAATTAATTGAATTATTAACAATTACAGCTATTTTTGATCAGTCATATGGTCTATTATTAGAATCTTTTGTGTTGTACAATAATTTTTATCTAAAATTAATCAGCCTAATGTGTATATTTCATTAAAAATTTTTTAAAAAATATTCAAATACATTTTAAATGTTTACATTTTGTCACATGACTATTTGTGTTATCACTTGTTTCATTTTGATGATGATATTCATAAGATATTAAAACTGCTAAATTTATTACATGTTTTATTTTATTAACTAAAAATGTTTTATATTCAATTTTGTTGGTGCACATGGTATACATTGTGGCAACATGGCAATCTACATGGTTCAGTCTGTGTTAAATATTTGTTTTAAATTCAAGGTATAGGTTCAAGGTTAGTAAGTTATTACTTTCTTTGCTTTCAACAAATGATTATCATGTCTGGTAGATGTCCAAAAAGATTTTGTTGTCATCTTTCTTTTACATTAAGTTGTACTTTGAACAAGCCATAACAAAACTAATCAGGATAACTTCTTTAAAATTGTATTGAGTTCAACCAATAATAAATAATATAATACAATATTTGTAGTAAATGTATAATTTTTTTTTTAAGTTTTAGGTTTTATGACATACATTAAATTTTTCTTCAATAAAATATTGTACTTAGTAGTTATTTGATTTAGTTTCACATTACCAAACATCATATAATCTGTCATTCTTGATGTGCAGATTTACTGGTATATGTATTTTTTTTTTTTTGTTCTCTATTAATTAATTCATTTGTAAACTAAAGATAGCCAAAATAATAGTTGAACTGTTTCTAATTAAAGAAATATCTTTTTGGCTTTCTTAACTAACAGTGTGTTCTATTTTGATCTTCAGTAAAGCTTTGTCCATATTTATAATAATAACAAATTGTAAAGTCTGCTAAAATTTTTATTAAAATTTTAGTTAATTAAAATTAAAAATTAAAATTTTTCACAAATGCATTTATAATTTGTATAATTATGATACAAGAAATTATCACAAAATTTCATTATTAACGATAATTCTATAATAAAACATACAATTAAAATATAAGAAAAATGTTTATAATCATAATTTAAAACGTTTTTTTTACATGAAGGCTATTTTTTTGCTATAGAAAAAACTATTCTTCAGTTTTATAAAAGGACCTTACTAAAAGATTATCTTATCATTGCAAGAAATAGCTAACCAGAGAAGAAGAAAAATAATTGTATCTAAAAATGATAATGATATTAAAGAAGTAATAACAAAAAAGTAGATTAACTAGTTTAAAAAATATAATTAAATATATGTAACTTAATTTTAACATACACTTAAAATTTTTAGATTACTATTTGTGAGAAAGGCATATTGTTTACTTATTTAAGTAAAGTATATAAATTACAAAAAACTGCCTGCCATGGGCAGCCAATTAACATATTAAAATTTAAAATTAAGAAGTTAATCAGAAATAATAAATTACATCAATAATATTTTCAGAATAAAATGTACTATAGCTACTATAGATTAAAGTGTCAAATGCTACAGTGATAATCAGATAAAGTTTAATTGTTGCTGAAAAAATTATTGCTGAATAATTAATTATTAATCAGATTTGATCTAGTTATATTAATTTAGCAAAGAATTAAAAATTTAATGTTTAAAACTTATCTGTTAAAATATTTAAAATTTAGTAGATCAAACTATGACATTTAATTTCAATAATAGAGATAAAGAACAATTAAATAAAAACTCGTTAATGAATATTTCTAATTATATTATCAGTTACTAGTAATCATTTTTTTTTCCTTCTGTATAACTATTAGTGGTTTAAAATATTTTGTAGAATTTTTTTCAATTTTATCAAACTGTTAATTCTTGAGAAATAGAGATGTTCTTCTACAAATTTAAAAGTATTGATAAATTTTCTATCTTTTCTAGCTATAATCTTTCATTTAACATTTAACAGAACATGCTCAGAAAATAATTATAAGATTATCAAAACACCTTATGTTGCCAAGATAATTTGTTAAAAACTAATGTTTTTGGCCTATGGAATAAGCTGAAAACGTTAGTTTTTAATAAATTATCTCAGCAACATAAAGTGTGTTTTGATAAACTTATAATCTTTTGTTTGCATTTTAAGCCTAATCAAACCAGTTTCAAATTACTAAAGATAAGTATAGCTCTATTCAGTTGTATTTTATTATTTTACTAGCTGTACCCAGCCACGTGTTGCTGTGGCTCAAAATGTATCTATTATAAATGTATAACACTCCCCACGGAAGAGAATTTTGAAAAATCCCTTCTAAGTGTACATTCTCATGACGTACTCTATTAAAACACAATCAAAAACGCAAAAAAACTGCATATAAAATAGTATAATTGAAGCCAAGTTCTTCATGGTAAGCCTTAATCCTGTCCCTCTTCCCCACAGGGGGAATTTCGACATCTATATAATATAAAAACATGCACGTATTTGAATGGAATGCTGTGTCAAAATTTCAAAGCAATCGGTTAAGAACTTTCGGAGATTTAAGATTTTGAACAAATGAACATTTATATTTTTATTTATATAGATGATGATTTTTAATGCAGATTTCAATTTTACATTTCAGCTCAAGATAGTGATAGAGATGATCCTAAATCTGATGATAATAGTAATCCAGGTCCTATAACTTCAGTTTCATCTGCCATGCCACCAGTAACTGTTGCTCCAGGAATGATGGGTCCAATGCCTGGAATGATGGGACCTGTGCATGGAATACCATTTGGTCCTGGAATGCATGGACCACCAATGGGGCCTATGCCACCAATGGGAATGGGACCTATGGGGCCAATGCCCCCAATGGGTAAGTTCATTTATTAAAATATATTTAAGTATTGTTTGATATTAATAAACAGTCATATTTTTAAGATTATAAATCAAATTGTTTTGTTCAACTTTACCTAAAAGTTGAAGATATTTACATCAAAGTGTTTTTAATAATTAATTTATGGATGATAATTTTAAAAATCATTGAATCTTTATGATAGAAATAATTTTTAAGAATATACATTATAAGTTATGAAATAACTGTTTTGTATAAAATATTAAAAAATTTTTTTAATAATTAGAATAGGATACATAGTAAAATTTATATCTTTGATTATATAATTTTATTATAGATTAATTTTTAGGAGTAGAAACCTTATATTATGAAAGATCACAAATTGCCTATACTATCTAGCTATTTATTAGTCAGTCCCTTTATCAGATTTTTTCAGTGGAAAAAATTTCATAAAATTTAAGAGATTTTCTGGTCAGATCAGTGAAATCAAGCTAGGCAAATTTTTTAGTCAATGTATTTAATAACTGAACTTGTACTTGAAAAACTACATATTATCTTGCATAATTTCTTGTTAACTTTGATAAAGAAAATATTTTGAAATACAGTTGAATCTGCTTAATATAATCACTTTGGGATATGCGTAGACTGATATCAATAACTGACTGATAACATTAAGTGAGATAAGTAAATAAGACTGTAGTAGTGACAGTTCTGGTTGTTTTTTTTAACTTTGACATTAAGATGAAGTGTTTGAAACAATTAAAAATTGTATAACTTGAAGATTTATTAATTATAATTATTTTTACTTTTTAATATGTAATTCATCCAGTATAGTCTGCATGGTAACAACAGCTAGTGAATAATTGAAATAAGAAATGTCAGTAATTTAAACTGTGCTGCAAGCAAAAATGATTAATATTTAATGTTTAAAACACTAGTTAAGACTAATAATGAATCCTATCATCAGCTATACAATAAAGTAAATAACACAAAAAGAGAGCTTAAGAATGAATAGACTAGCAGTAACCAAATTGATTACAACAAGCAAAGTTTTATTAAATGATAAGATTGGATTTAACTAGTTTAGGCCAGAACCTGAATAATTAATTATTATGTAATTTGGACTAAAGATAAGCAGTTATATTGTGATCTTGTGTTATATTTAATATTATTAATTTTTGAATTGAATTAATTAATAGTTAATCTGACATCATTTGATCATTAAAGTAATTTGGGCTTGATTGTTTATATATGAAATTTTATAAATGCATTTTAATCTTTTGGGATATGCTGATGTTGATAACATTAGATAAAATGATAATACCATGATTATAATAAGCAATCTGTCATAATTGTAGCCTGCAGTTACTGACTGCTATTATATTGTTTTCTAGTTCATAATTTCTCTAATTTGAAAAACAAAAATTTACATAGTTATATAATAAATACAATAAACCAGATTAATTACTTCAAATATCAAATGAACAGTCAGATTTCTTTATTGAGCCTGAATTAATTATTTTCAATAGCTTGATAAAGGAATTTGGCTGTGCATTTGATATTTAAATAATTATATTTCCTATCATGTGCTAAATAGGTTTACCAGCTAGTTAAACAATAAATTTGAACATAAAGAGAATATAAATATAATAGTCTCTCTAAAGTTTTTATTGATTTCTTTGTCAGATGGTTGTTGTTATGATAAATTCTACTTATCTATATATATATATAAAAATGGACATGTATGTCCCTATATCTCACTTTTTTGCCAAAACTACACATCGCACGTGAATGGTGTTTGTATGTGGTGGTAGCCCCAAGTCTCCATTCGTGCATAGGGGTGGTTGCGTCTCGATAGCTATAAGGGTGCGGGAGATATGAGGCTAAAAGTGGTTGAAAGTGGCTTTCTATTTCGAATGTTTTGTTCGATTTTTTCGAATTTGTTCGAATTGGTTCGATTATAGAATGATTGAAAACGTTCCAGAAACGTTGAAATTTGTTCGTTTGACCTAAATGTAAAAATTCTCTAATTAGTCTGAAAACAGGGGACCTAATTCTTGCATTCTGTGAAAACGGGTAAGATTAGCTATAACGTAATTATCTTAATCTTCACTATCGTTACTTTTTGCCCAGCGAAGCGGGTCCTTGCAGCTAGATTCTAGATTACTTAGAAAAACAGTCTTTTATATATATAAAAAAACTATATTACATACAAATAAAAACCCAGCGAAGCGGGATCTTGCAGCTAGTTTATTAATATTTTTAAAAACATTAAAAGTATAAAAGTCAAAAAATTAAATTATTAGTAACCAATAATAAATAAAATGAAAAAAATATTTTAAAAATGTATAAAGTTTGTTATAATTTATAACTCTGAATTTAAGAATCTTATTTGATAAAATAATTATATAATAAATGTGATAGTACTTAATAATTGCATAATTAACAACAATTGACAAATTGAATAGTAATGAAAAAGTAGTTTGTTAGATTTCTGATGGAAAGTATTTAACAATGTATTCAATTCAGCTTAAATTTTGGATATAATCAGAAAATTTTAACATCTCACTAATATAGTAAGACACCAACCGAATGCCGTAAATTAATCGGGCTATTTTAATGCTAAATTCTAAATAAATTACGTAATTAATTTGGCACTAGAGGAATTACGTAATTTATTTAGAATTTAGCATTAAAATAGCCCGATTAATTTACGGCATTCGGTTGGTGTCTTACTATATTGGTATCGGGTTTGGAGATGTTTATTTACATCTCACTAATTTGAATGACTTGCAATAAATTGCACTTTTTGGAAAACAAAAATTTTAATATGTAAATTATTTCATCAATATAGCTTAAATTTAAAACTTATCAAGAAAAATTAAGAATTGTGCAATAAAAAAAATTTTTTGTTTTGAATTAAAATGAAAAAAATACAATCTAATCTAAGAAGGATATTGTATATACAAGAAAAGTTTTTAAAGAAATATATTTTCTTTACATTTTTAAGAGTATTTAAAATACAGGAGCTCCCCTACTTACAAACTTTTAGACATATGAAGAATATGACCATATGAATTCTGAACTTCTCTTGTTGGTTATGGGGTGGTGTCAAAGTCAGTCTTTGGCCAGTAATAAATAATAAATTTTTAATAAATAAATAATGTGGATTCATTTCTATTGTGTATGGTCATTTTTCATTTCTGTGCAAATTCTGATGTTCCATCACCACTTGTAATTTTGGAGTAACAATGTTTTTGGCTATTGTTTGGAATTTTTGTAAACTTTTATGATTAATGCTTCAAGAATGCATCCAGAATATAACAGTAAATCTAGCAAGGCAGATAAGTGCAATAAATAACACTCTGTTATAATAGAAATTAAACTTCATTATTAAACTAAATGTATTACATGAAAAAATCCACATTTGAAACACCTGCTACTAAGCAGTAGCGAGCAGGTAAATGAATGTAATATATTCTATTAAGTACATTGAAGGATCAAAACACTAACAATACATGGTTATTCTGTGTACAAATGTACTTTTTAGATTAGTTTTTGACTTATAGCAAAACTTCAGGAACTGTTTGTAAGTAGGGGAGCACAGGTAAACTGAAATTTAAAAAAGTTCAAGTATTTAACTTGTACTGTCAAAAATTTGTTGTGGTTATACTGTAGTATTAATTAATATCTACACTGCAGTGAAAGCTGACAATTAAATGGTACAAATAAGATGATAAAAATTTATTCAAATGAATAAATTTTTAAAATCAAGATATGGTTTTGATTTCTGTAGTGAAGTACTGTATTTTAGAGCACTGCAGCCAACTGCGTTGTAACATCTGAATTTTAAATGGAATTCCAGTAATTTGTGTATAATGTTTGAGATTTTTGCTTGATGATGGTCATTTAACATTATTTGAAAATGGCTGCATTCTACATATACTGCTGGAACTTAAAGGTTGTGTTGTATATTATATTTCAGGTTTAGTTGTATTTTACTTGAAATGATTTACCAAAGTTTACTAGTTTTTTAGCATTATCTGTTTCTCAGTAGTTAAATTCAAACTGCAGTTTTGTTATTTTGAATTAAAGTTTTTCTAAAAATATTCTATATTAATTCAAATTTGCTACAATTATATAGTACATTATAATTTTGTACATTAAAATATCAAATATTAGCAAAATATATCTTGCCATGACTGCGAAATGCAATAATTCTATAAATCCTTCAAATTAGAGATTTTTAGCACTGAAAATTAGGATTGAAATTATTATTAAATTTTTAATATTGTTGTATAAAAAATGATGTTATGTGATGATGGTGGTATAAAATGTTCCTGTTTACACGGTTTAGAAGAACACAGTACACACTTCCTTTCTAACAATAACAACACAATTACACTTTAATGTCTCCAAATCAGCGAGCGACTCTCTGGCACTCCACAATCGAGCAACACTCCGGTACCCAACAATTATTTGATAATTACAATACTGGTTCCTGACCAGCCACACAGCTACCCACTCTGGTTAGCTCCCCAGTCAGTACTGCAGCTAGCACTCCTCTCAGTTCTGTCTCCACACAACACTGACTCCACACCCCCAAAGGGAAGCACACAAATTTTCCATCTCTAGGCAGGACCATCTCCCCTGCATTCTTAGGGATACTATTACCTCACCCACCTGACATGTGTGACAAAGCTGTGGACTATCCATCAACACTTGCTGACATCCACACACCTGACACATGTTACAATTGAACTTAACAAATATATTCCTTGAAAATGATAATTCAGCCATAAACTATGTTTTGTAATATACAAATTAGTTGAAATAAATGTTCATTTGAATTGATATTAGAACTAAAATGATTAAAGGAAAAAATAAAAATACTAATTTTTCTATCGTAAGTTTTTTTGAGTCACCTCAAATAATGCATATTATCTTAAAATGCATACACAAATAGGCACCTAATTGATGTATTTGATTCACTCAAAAAGAAACTGGAGTTACTAATTAAAGATAAAGCATTTGCACCAGAAACAATTTGACAAGTATGTAGGAATGCTGGCTATTAATATTTTGCATATATTTGCAACACCACTACTGCACAGCAGCATGGGAAAAAAACTACTCCAGAAAATGGCATTTACCAATGCAAGCTCATCCAAGAGGGGAGAGCATTTAGTCATTGAATTTCTGATGTTAGAGCAAGTTAAACTGAGTGAAATTCATCAGCTGTTTATAACAAGAATGTGTTGTCAAAATGCAAATATATATTTTTACCTTGATTCAACAGATGACTATGGATTACAGATAAAATTTTCCAGTGTTTTTTATTCTCCAAAACATCTTTTGAACAATTACGAATTCACAACTCAATTAATAAAGTATTGCTACATTATGTGTTAACATTATAGCATTGCATTGTTAAAATATTTACTAACCTTAAATCGATAGGTTTTACATTTTGCAAAATATATTTTTTATTCTCCAAAACATCTTTCCAACAATTACGAATTCACAACTCAATTAATAAAGTATTGCTACATTATGTGTTAACATTATAGCATTGCATTGTTAAAATTTATTATTTCTAGCATGAAGTGATTAAAATGTAAATTGTATGTAATTTTAAAAAAATATACGTGTATAAAATTANATGGATTACAGATAAAATTTTCCAGTGTTTTTTATTCTCCAAAACATCTTTTGAACAGACTATATAATAAATTACATATTTTCCATAAATATTATTTTAAAATATTACTCATCTTCACTGCCATCATTTTATAGGGTTTGTGTGTGTACTTAAGTAAGTTTTTAATCTTGTTTTTTAGATAGTATCCTCGACTTTCCGCGTAAAAATTTACTAAATTGACTGACATTTTTCCTTTGCATAATGGAAGACAGGCATTAAGACATTGAGAGAATTTGAAGAAGGAAAGAATAACAGAAAAAGAATGAATAAATCATATGAGTCATATGCTGGGAAAATTGGCAAATATTCTACTTGGAAACTCTATATGGTGCTAGATATGTAATATTGCTTGTCTAACTTCAAATAGTTCCATGTGTCACACCAAATAAGATCTATAGTTTTTTATTAAATTTAACAGATTAATCTGTTAAATTTAAGACTGTTAATTTAAGACTAATTAATCTGTTAAATGTTTGAGACTGTAATGTCAAATTGTATTGATCAGTTTTATATTTTAAAAATAGTCCTTTAATTTCAGTAGTACTTTGGCTTTTTCTGATTTCTATTCTTATCAAACATTCTTTACAGAACAAAACTGTAAGTTGATTATTTATTATAAAAACACAAAGTATTGTGAAATAAATAGCAATTTTTTAACTTTTACTTACGTGGACAGTCTCTACGTCAAAAAAAGATTGCTAAATCTAAACATGGCTTCTTTAAGTTCATTTTTATTAGTTGATACTCTTTCATCAACCAGCATTTTTAACTTTACCTGTAAATTTTCAATAGAATTTAAATATGGGTTATTTTCAGACTTTTAGACTTTAAAAGATCTTTATTTTGTTTGGCTTGTTAGCATGTGGCATTATCATCTTGAAAAACATCAGTATTACCAAAGTGATCTTTGATTGTTGGAATCAGAAACAATTCTAAAATTCCTTCATACACTTCTGCTATTACGGTCTCATTAAGAATACATATATTTCCAGGTCCAATAACTGACATGTAGCCCCAAATCATTAAACTTATTGGAAATTTAGTGTTTGTACTCTGGCAATCTTAAATTTCTTTTCTGAACATCTCCAAACAAATTTTTCTGCATCCTCACTACATCTAATTCATATATGACTCTCATCTGAAAAAATTGCCGTTTTCTTGTCTTACAGTCTAATTTTTGTGCTGTCTTGACCATTTTAAATAATTTTTTTTTGTCAGAAAGGTGTTTCTTTTGGCTTTGCAAATAAAAATCCTGTGTCATTCAATCTATTTCTTATTGTTCTTCACAGACATTGATACAGGTATACCTCGACTTACTTCATTTCGAGTTACATCGTTCTCGATTATACGTTGTTTGTCAAAGAATATATGGAAAAATAAAAATCAAGTTTAAGTCATTTTATTCAACTTTACGTCTGTCCACCACAAATATTGAAGTCCTAATATCACTATAAAAGCGTTAAAGCACATAAAATCATATTAAAATACATACATTTACAGTAAATGTTAATATAATTATCATAAATCTTAGAGAACGAAACGTGAAAACATTGTGTTTCTGTGTTGTCGTCTTATTTAGCAGTCTAAGTGCTCAATATTGGTGTTTTCCACAGTAGCTCCAACATTACCGTTTGGTGTCCTTGTCAGCGCCACTCGATATTGGTAAATTTAATATAAATTAATTTATTTTTTACTGTCGCAAAATAATTTTAATAACTGTATTTATTATTTAACCTTACAAAATCGTCTTATTTTATAATGTCTTAAAGCAAACCACATTCACAAATAAAGAGTCCGCGATGTACTGTAAACATCACCAAATTGTAAACATGTACAGTACATTTACAAGTACTATATGTACTGTACATTCATGAATTCATAAAATTTAATTATTTTTTTCTGTAATTTAAAAGCTAAAATTTATTTGTTTGTAAGCTTAAAATAGATTCTTATTAACCAAATATTATTAAAAATGCATTTATAAATAAAATACAAAATTGGGAATGGTTATTTGTTGTTTAGCCTAGTGACAAGTAAATTCGACTTACATTGTTTTTCGACTTAAGTTGCCTCTTCTGGAACCAATTACCAACGTGAGGTGAGGTATACCTGTATTATTTTTCTTCCATTTTATATTTAATTGTTTGGAAGACATTTTTTTCAATAGGTGATCTTGAGCCAACCTGGTTTTTAGGACACTTCTTCTCATATCAATTTTTTATGTCTCCTGTGTCTTTAAACTTTTTTCAAGTGTAATTTACAGTTTCTAATGATGTACCACACACATTGCAACTTTTGTTTTGTTTTTCCCATCTTACAGAAGATTATTAATTTGTTTTCTCACATCATTAATAGATTCTTTGGGACCATCATTTAAATAAAGACAATAAAATATCACTGTTTTCTTAGAAAATAATGAAAACACACCTCTTAAAGCTAATGATTTCTTTCATTCAAATTAGAATGCTCATAATCTATAAATTTAGAACAGTGTTCAAATACTCTATTTAAAATTTATTTTGTATTACTAGTACAATCTATATATTAACAGGACTTATTATACTGGAATTATGGATGCAGATATTTAGTCTTACAGTTCAAAAATAATGTTCTTTATTTAGTTCACAGGTGAACTAAATAAACTAACTAAATAAACTAAATTTATTTTCTTGTAAAATGAGCTCAAACTAAATCCTTTAATTTTCTTACATCAAGTTCAAGTACTTTTTGCTTGGAGCTGTATGTTACTCAGCAGTGATACTTGTTGGTCTGTTGTCATAACTTAAAAAGTCTGATGAATTGTTTTTTTCACATAAAAAATGTAAAACTGTAAAGTTGAGAGAATTTTTTTCTTTTCCATTTTATAATATTTCTTTGTATATCATACAGAACATCTATCCAAATAAGAATGACAAATATGAAATTTTTAAAATTTACTATTTAATAATTTATTAAAATTATCATTTTTGAAATTGAATACAATAAATTATAAATTAAATAAATATAAAATATTTTCTTCGTCTTGTTAAGATGATTTTGTAATAATTTTATTGATAATGTATTTGATTTTTAAGTGTTAATCTGTTTTAATCATATTGATATTAATATTAGATTTTCAATTTTACATTGTGTTGTTTTATAATGATAATTAATATTTAAAATAAAATGTAAAAATATGTAAAAATGGAGAATAGAATAAATTTTTTATTTTCACTATTAAAGACAACCAGAGCTCAGCCATGAACAAAGGTGGGATATTTTATATTAGCCATCCTTTATTTATTTGCTTTTTTATTTTTTTCATTTTTATATTTAAAATCCAAATTATCTTTTCGGAATGCTATTTTGAAATCAAATTTTCAGACTTTATCTGCATGAAATGAATACAAAAATACCAAAATAAAAAATTCACTGCTCTGGTATTAAACAAATTAATATTTTTAAAAGTTGCATGTTATTTTTGTTGTTATATTTAAATAAGTAATGCATTTTTAAAACTTCCTTTTTCTTGGTTTATAGGAATGGCACCACATTTTATGGGTCCTGGGTAAGTTTAATTACTTTATTTATAAACATATCATTTGAAATGTTAAATAATAAGTTTACCTAATTTTTAAACTGTTTTATTAATCTCTAAGCCACATTACCCATTGTAGTGGACATACAGTACAAGTTGTCACATTACATCATTTCACATTGCAATTTATTGTATCAAGGCATGAAACATTGCACAATGCCAGTGCATATGGTTTTCATATAAAGAATTTTAATCAAACTGTTAATTATATTCATAGTAATGAAAATTTTATTAATTTAATTCAAGGTACAAATTTACAGATGATAAAACAACTTTTTAAATGAAATAAAAACCAGTAAAATTTAAAAAAATAAATAAATTGAAAACCCATAACATAATTATATACATAGATGTGTTTTTAAATTTAAATTTTGTCAAAATTTCTTTGTATAGCAAATTTTCCATTTATGACAGAATTCCAAAGCAACTTTCTTGCCTGTGATTTCATTACAGAAATTTTTAACATGCATGAAACTAAAACTTATTGATAAAAAGCTGAAATAATCCTTTTAATAAAATAAATACTTTTTTTAGAAGTTTAAAAACTTTTTAAACAAATTATTTGAAATAAACATGAGATAAAATTAAAAGAAGTTATTAAAATTCCTATCATACTAAAGTATAACAAATTGAAATACATAAATATATTTTTTGTAATTTCATTTTTTCATAATTTCTTAAACTTAACCTAAAACATATACAGGCAGGTTCTTGAATAAAACTAATTTTCATAAACAAATGCATAACTTTAGAATTTTGCATTTCAACTAAATTTTTAATAAGAAAATAGACTAAATAAAGGATGGCAAAACATTTTCATTGCACATGTTTTACAGAAACGCAATCTTTGTGTTACTTTTATAAAGTTGTAAATTTGTAGCTTAGATGATTTCAATTCTATGCATGGAAAGCTAGAACTTCTGTAAATAAGTAATATAAAAAAAAACTTTTATACTTTTTCTAGCAATTTGACATTCCAAATATTGTTGAACCTGAGGAAGGCCATTAAATATAGCCGAAAACATTAGTTTGATTAAAGAAAATTTCTAGAAAAAGTGTCTAAGATTTTATATTACTTGGATAATTTCTGATAACATAAAGAAAGGATTCTTGTTGAATTAAAATTCTACTATCTGTACATAACCTGTAATTAAAACCATCATTATAAACATTACTACCCAATTTCTGCACTCTTTTAATGCCATTTGAACAAGTACTTTATTCTAAATTAAAAAGAATATGATTAATAATAGCAATTGACATTTTTAACTTAGATTATGAAACCTAAGCTACAAAACCAGAAAGAGTAAACCCTAGCGTTAGTAAACAAGTAAAATGTATGTAGGCTGTTTTTTTTTTCAAGCTCCAATGGTCCATAAAACAAAGACAAGTGTAAATAACAAAATGAATTTATTACCAAAAGTTAGATACAATCATGGTTACTTTTCAACATAATCACCATGAAGATTGAGGTTTGTCATATCTGGGGACAAGCTTTTACATTCCCTTGAATAATATTTAAACATTGTCAATTATACATGTGATATAGTCAAAAATGAACTAAACTTTTGACAAAAGTTTATACAGACTTGCACTGGACATCTTCAGTATAAACTCCTTCTACAAGTATATGAAGTGTGTTCAAAAAAATAACCAAACTTTTTGAATTGGGCAGAAATGGAATGTCATAGCATTGTGAGGTTGGCAACCTACGTTTGAGATAACCTAACAAATAAGCTGCTTTTTTCAGATTGTTGATATCTCGTTTCATTCTCGTATTATTGTTTTTTTGAGTGAAAGTTGCTTCAGTATTTATGGCAATTTTTGCAATTTGCAATTTATGAGAGCAATGATGCAATGTGAAATTTGCGTAAAACTGGGGAAAACTTTTACAGAAACATTTAAACTTTTGAATCAGGCTTATGGAATCAATGCTCTAGGTCAGGGGTCACCAAACTACGGCTTGCGGGCCAGATTCGGCTCACAGGGTCAGTTCATCTGGCCCACTGTCGCACTGTACCACAAATGAGCTAAAATATAATTATTCATATGGAAATATTATATATTGTAGATAAACTTACTACGTAAAAAAAAATTAAAATAAGTGTAAGTAAAAATGCCAAAATTGGTCCAATCTGATTTTAGCATCTGACAGTAATATAATTTTTACATAAATCAGTGAAATAAAAAATTTGGCGAGTTTTTGTGACTTTGGATATTAGAGTGCTTTTTGTGTAAGTACCTGCAATGAAGTTTCTAAGGAAAGCAATTAAAAGCTTGTTGCAGCGATCAATTGTGTATTGGTAATTAAATACGTTAGTTGTCTTTATTTTTTGTATTTGGTGTACTGAATTGAACAAAATGGCTATATGGCCTGCACTCATCATTCTCTGAGTTATCTGGCCACTGTGAAAAAAAGTTTGGTGACCCCCTGCTCTAGGTCATTTGCAGTGTTACAAATGGTTTATCCGATTCAAAAGTGGTTGTCAATTAGTTGAAGATGACCCTCGACCAGAAAGGCCTTTGACCTCAACTAATGATACTCACATTCAGAAAATCAAGGATTTGGTGTGTGCAAATCATTGTCTGACTGTCAGAGAACTTGCAGAAGAAATTGGGATTTTAATAGGGTTGTGCCATGACATTTTAATGGAGAAATTGAACACATTGGATTGCAGCAAAATTTATTCCTCGTTTGATGACCAAACTGCAGAAGGAAAATTGAGTGGCCTGGAACTCCTTCAAAAAGCCAACGATAATGAAACATTCATGAAAAGGATCATAACGGGTGATGAGAGTTGGGTTTATGGCTACAACATTGAGACAAAAGTTCAATCATCACAGTGGGTTTGCAAGGGATTTCCACACCTGAAAAAAGCATGACAATCTTGATCCAATATCAAGGTGATGATTGCTGTTTTCTTTAATTTCAATGGAGTTGTGCACTTTGAATTTTTGCCTCAAGGTCAAATAGTCAACCATCAGTACAGGTAGGTGTTTTGAAATAATTGCGTGAAAAAATTCACAAAAAAAAGCCAGAGTTGTGACAAGACAATTCGTGGTTCCTTCACTATGACAATGTGCCTGCTCACTCAGCCTTGTCAATTTGCCAGTTTTGTGCCAAAAATCAAATGATTGTCCTCATCAGTGTAAACACTACTGGGATAATTGTGTGAATAGGGGAGAGGAGTACTTTGAAGGGGACGAGGACCAATGATCTATAAATTGAAGAATGAAAATTTAAAAAAAAATAATGTTCAGTTATTTTTTGAACAGACCTTGTATACCTATACCCTTTTTCCAACATTCATTTCATCTGTTAAAACAATTCTGGATTTTTTGTGATTTCTTAAAAGGCTTTTGTCACTGCAGTTTTCATTATGCTACTGATTTAAAATAAAATGTGTAATCATTTAATTTACCCCCATTTAGAAAAAAGATAAGTCTGTGGAAGTGTGATCAAGAGGGTCGAGGAAGCATTACACTTTTGATCAGATACTTTTTGATCAGAAATTGTGACAATGTGCCTATGTTTCATGCTAGAAACTTTGCCACAATAAATTAATATGTTGTTAAGAAAAACATGAGAATTTTTCTGTTACTATCTTATTCTCCAATCTTGGCCTGCAGACTTTTATCTGTTCTGTGAAATGAAAGAGAAGTTGAAGGGTTGGAAGTTCTAAATCTGCATAGGTTGAATCTTCAGTGACTAAACTCCTTAGAGACATCACAAAAAATAGCTTCCTGAACTGGTTTGATTGATGATATGTGGTTGGTAGAACGTGTAGCTGTAGGAGTTTATTTTGAGCTTATATGGTATAATAAAACTTATGTCAAAAGGTTGGGTCATTTTTTATAACTATTTCATATAATGCAATATTAGTAGATTTATGCAGTTATTCATATTTAATATGTTTAAATATTACTTAAATAATTACTTTTAAAAGATTTGTCATAATTTAAAAATTTTCCAAAATATAATGAAATTCTGTTAATTCAGAGGGATGCCACCTGGATCTATGCCAGTAATGGGACCTATGGTTCACCCCCATGTACCTCCAGTTAGTGTTGTACCACCTGTTTCACAAGCTATTCCAGCCAGTGTTGCTGCTGCTGCTGCTGCAACAGTATCTCAACCTGCAAAACCTTTGTTTCCAGCAGCAGCTGGTCAGGTAAGATTTTTCAACATGCAAAATATTTTAGAAGTTTACTTATTTTAGAATGTTTTAGAAATTGCTTTTTATTTTATTTATTTCAATGATTAATTTTGTTTTAAATAGGCTGTGACAACCACCTCTTCAACTCCTGTGGGGGCAGACTTTAAACCTTTAAGTTCATCTCCAAATGTAAAACCTACTTTTCCTGCCTACAGTGGAACTAATACTACTGCCAGTTCATCAGGTACTAAAAATGGATTTTTCATAAATTTTAATAAAATTCTTAAAGAAATAATATAAGAAATAAATAAATTTTTTTCTTTTATGTATTTAGACCTTCTGTTTGTTGTTTTAAAATTGCTTTGAATTTAAATTTAAAATGAATAAATCACATAATCCAAGTTATGTGATTTATTCCTATCACAGTGATCTAAAAAAATCAGATTTTGAACTTCTATGCATTTTTTTTGTGTAAGCAGTTTGATTAGGAACTTATCAAAACACTGTATCTCCAAGTTGTATTGAAATTTTAATCAAATTATGTTTCGTCATGATTAAATTAGGAAAATTTGAAAAGATTTGCTTAATTATATCTTGATGTTTCATTTTTAATTTTTATCAGTGTAAAAAATAAAAAAATGAATGAGTATAATTACAATCAGGTGAACCAATGGATTGTATTGTAATAATTTGCAATGAGTTTTTAGTTATGATATAAAATTTAATAATTTCATCACTATCTTTCAGAATCAACTGTTACAACAAGTAGTACTAAGACAGGTCCTTCAACTTCATCTGACACTAAAAAACCAGCCACAATAAATACATCTGGTGCCACAAGTAAAATTATACATCCTGAGGAAGACATATCTTTGGTATATATTCTTTGTATTTATTTTTATAAAATGGAGAGATTTTATTAGTTTTAAGTATATGAAACTGTGATAAGCAATACAGGATACTTCTTACTAGGATAAAACTCTTACTACAAATATTGACTTTTATATATACATACTATTATTTTTTTAATATATTTGCTTATATATATCAATATATACCGTATTTTGCGGACTATAAGACACACCTTAATTTTAAAACAAGTTTTTAAAAAAATAACATTTTTACCATTTTTACTGCATAAATTCAATCCTTTTATACGGATTGAAGCAAATGCTGATCCATCAATCAATGCTTAGTAGCGCTATCGGACATCCGCTGATCATACGATGGTCGCACGATGATCGCTGGCCAGTCTGTGGTCGTGGATTCAGAACCACCGGTCGTCTCATGATCCGAGTTTCTATGGCGACAACATTGCTCATTTGAAAAGAGAAAAAGCGCGGGAATCATACGTCCAGACGCTTCTATCCCGACACCCTGCAACTTATGTTAGTTGCATCGGTGCACTGCTGCTGCCAGTTGAATTCAATGTTGCCAGATAGAGATAGGTTTCCTGCGGAATCAAACATATGGCCATTTTTAAGACACGGGAATTTTAAATCAAACACTGGACATTTTTTATTAATTTCGAGTATAAGATGCATCTGAATTTTGGGGGTAATTTTTTGAAGAAAAAAGTGCATCTTATAGTCTGTAAAATACGGTATATGTTTGTGCTGTTTATATATTGCTTTTTGTAATATTAAAATAACTTATATATTAACTTAAAAAATATTATTATTATTGATTAGAATATGGATCAGATATCTGTATAGTCAAAGAAATTTATCAGATGAGTAGAATATACAATGTCATATTATCAGAAAATTATAGAATCTGTTGTAGTAAAGCTGCTAATCATGTTTATTGTTCATTCATGTTATTAATCTATACTCCTTGGCCATGGGTTCATTCATAAATATATGTGATTAAGTCTATGACTTCATAAATTAACACATTAAGCACCACAATAGAAAGGCATAAAAATCACCCTGTGCCATCCTCTTTTTTATGGACAAAACAGCACAAATTTCAAGGCCATTTAATATAATTTTGTCTGCGTTGTTAAAAATAATTTTATAAATTCAAAAAATTGAACTTTATAAAAAAAAAACTGATATTAATAAAGTAAGATTGTAAATTTAAACTGCATTTATTAATATATTCAGAAGTATTCAAAAGCAGCTAACTCAGAAATTAAAAATATTTGAACAGTTAATGAGAACCTTTTATTAACATGTGTATGATGATTGTATTGTGAATGGTTTGATAAACCATATTTGCCATCATAAATGTTTCTGAAAGCAGTTTGAAGTTCAAACAAATAAACTTTTTTGTGTCAATGGGGCTCAGGTCACTATGGCCCTTTCCTAGTTGCTGTGTAATCTAGGCTGCATTTTCTTATTTAAAAAGTTGTTCTCACACTGACTGTTTTCTAAATATAGTAATTTTAATTATTATAGGAAGAGAGACGAGCTCGTATGCCCAAATACCAAATGATGAATGCAGCAGCTGGAAATGTATCACAACCTCCAACTAGTGCAGTAATGACAGGCCCGGGTAAAACTGTTCCTATGGCACCAGGTCCGGTTCCACCAGGTCCTCCAATGATGAATGGTATGAATATGATGAGACCACATATGGGTATGCCACCAGGTATGTTTTTTGATAAAATGACTTTATAAATATATAATGTAAGTACATGATTTATTTCTCTTAAATTTTAATTTGCAAACAGATATTAAATTTTCTGGAAAAAGCTAAATGCCTGATTTTGACAAATTTTTTCAAATACCTTAAATATGTAAATAAGTAATGTGTATTTTTTAATTATCTGAAAATTCAACTCATGCATTTCACTCCTTGTATGATGAAATAAATGACTACATTTTTTACATTTTGACTACAAGTTACCCTGTATTTACTTTGATAAATTTTTTGAATGCTCTGAGTTTTCTGGTTTATTTTGTTATATTAGAAAATTAAATTCATTAAAATAAGAACTGTTACAACATATCAAACCATTATTTGTTACCATTTTTGAATTATTTTTAATGTACTAAAGATTATTTCATATTAATTTTAAGTTTAGATTAAATCTTTTAATATCACCTGAATCCTGAATTATCTAGGTGGCTTGAATTAAATCTTCTGTTTATTATCTTGTCAGAATGAATCTAAGTTATTAGATTAGCCTTCATATTGTATCAACAATTGAAATAATATTTTAAAATGAAGAATTCAAATGTTAGAAATGAAAAATTACACAAGTTCTATTTAAAAGTATGTGAAATTTATTATTTTATTTTTTGTTTTTTTTTCTTAAATCATGAAACTAAATAACTATTTTTGAAATAGAGCTTTTACTTATTTAAATGCTTTTTGTAAACTTCTTATTGCTATTCTAGTATAAATTTAAAAGAACAAATACCAAATGATATGCTGGATTATCTATCAGAATATATTAAGGCTAATGGCTAATTATATACAAATTAATATGGCCAGAGCCAAGCAGTTAAGCTGCCTTCTCTTGATTAATTTAATTTATTTCTAATTATTAAACTTACTTTAAATTTAGAATATTCTGGAAGAAAAGAATCAACCCTCAGCAGGACAAAACCCAAAACTCCTGCTTACGGTGCAGATGCATTACCTTTTACACTATCTGGCCCTCCATTCAATCTTTATTTTCATAACTATTCTTGCTCTGAGCTGATTCTTTTCTTCCAGAATAATTTTAAATTTAAAGTTAATTTAATTCAAATTATTAAATTTATCAAGATATGGCAGCTTAACCACTCGCCTGTAGCCAAATTGATTTGGATTTAATTAGTTATTAGTCTTAATATAACTTGATAAATAATCCAACTGATCATTTGGCAATATGAATATATTGGGTAATTATTACTGTGTGTGTGTTTGTGTGTATCAAATATTGTTTGGCTATATTTTACATTATCACTTTCAGTTTATATTGTTTCTTAAAGAATGCTTTGTTATCCAGTAACAATTGGCATTATAAACAATCTGTTATTATCTTTTACCAAGATGCTAAATGACTCAATGAGGTATTTCTGTTAAGATAACAAAACCAGAATATGTGAGAGGATACAAAACAAAAATGTTTTAACAGAAATAATTTTTGACATCACTTAACAGTTAATTTAACCAAAATGTTAAATGAAAATTGGTTGACCTGAAAAACATGTTACTAAGTTAGCTGAATTATTTTTGTGGCTGTTTTGGTGTGAGCAGAACTTTAAATCACTTATTCTGATGTTTATATATGAAGTAGAAATTAAGAATGCCTAGTAATATAATTAAGAAAAGAAAACTAGCATACTGTGGACACATATTGAGGAGGAAATTATGAAATCCCTAAACTCACATTTCAAGGCAAACTGATGAAAAAAAAATCAAGGGGAAGAAGACTGGGTTGGATGGATGACCTCAAGGAATGGATGGGACTGGATACGGAAAAAGTTATTCATAACTCACAAAAGAGAACAGTGGTATTTGCTGGCTGCCAACCTCCCTTAGGAGACGGCACAGACAGAAGTAACACTACTTACAATTACTGGTTCTATAAATATATTTCAGTTATTCTGTCTATAAGGGAGGAAAAAAATGCATATTAGAATGGAAAATGGAGACAGAGTACATCATTATACATCTAAGTTGGTATAGATTTCAAACAAATTCAATTAACTGTATTGTAAAAATTTATTTTATTGTTTGTGCCATAATGATGGATTTTAAGAGAATCAAAACAGTGGGAAGAATGAAGTTCTAAATATAAATGGAATGAAATCCAGAATGAACATACAGTATAATCTTTTCAGTAACTAAATTTTGTAATTACCTGATTAGTGTAATAAGTATTGTGAGAAAAGTATTCAATATATTAATATGAAATTAGTATATTGAATACTTTTCTCACAATACTTATTTATGTAGGTAAATTGAAAAATAATCATTTACACTGATTGAATGTATTGTTTAGTCTACCATTTATAAACATTGAATTTAATGACTATAAGAATTTTGCTTGGTTTTATTTAATGTTAAGTTAATATTTACTATTAACTCAACATTATTAGAAAATAAGAATGCTCTTTAAAAAATTTTAAAATTTTGGTTGAAATTTATTAATCAGATTTATTAAAGATATCTGTTAAACTTTAATAACAAATTCTAAAATATTACTTATTATTAGTTACTTTTTTATGAAAGATAAAAATACAAGATAAAATAAGTTTAGTTACCATAAAGTTTTGTTAGAAGTGAATAGTAAGATTTAAAATTATTTATTTTATTTTGCTATATTAGGTAATTTGTTCTGAGAATGGTAGAGTAACGCAAACTTAAATACTATTTCATAATGCTATATTTTTAGAATATTTTTATCAATTTTTTAAATTAAGTATTAATGCGTGTAAAGATATATAAAATATTTTGTAATTCTGTTATTGGGACAAATCAAAGAGTAGGATAAATGTTAATATCAGTAGAAAGGATTACATCAGCACTAATCCAATTTTTACTTTCTTGGGTCTGTTATATATATGACAGAGGGAAAGTATGGCAATTGGTCAAAACATGACCCCTAAAATTTTCATATTTTTGGACTTGGGACCTTGAAATATTGAGAAATGCAAAAAAATTAAGGATTTTTGTGTATGTGGAACAAGATTTTGTTTACCCTCTTTGAAACTTAATGACTCCTGTGCTTTTTGTCAAAAATTTCTGAAATTTTGCATGAAGGTTTGTGTATTAGGGAATTGATGCTATTAAATTTTGGTGGTTAAAGGGAAAATACAGGGGGTCATGTCGTAATTCAAATAGGGTTGGACCTATTGACAATTTTACTTGTTATTAGCATTTACAATTTTTTTATAAAACCCATCCCTATCCTTATAATTAAGCTTTTTATATTTTTAATTATTATAAAATGGCAAAAAGTTTTTTATAATAAAATATCATAACAGATGGTGCCATACATGCAGTTTTAAATATTGCAGGAAAAGTTAAGCAACTTGTTACTGGAGAAAAAATATAAAGAAAAACATAAGAAAAAATATTTTTTGAATATACTGTATTTGTTTAATCATTGTTTATTTTATTTTTATAGGAAAAAGTAATTTTTCAAATGATACATATTCACTGATAAATGTGAAATTTATTCATAATCAAATACAGTATACTGTATTATTCTGATTCTAAGGTAACAAAATTGATTTCAAAATCATGGCATTAAGTTGATTTCAAAATCATGGCATCAAGTTTTTTTTAAGTAACAACAACTTAGCAAAAATATAAATGTGACAAGATAAGTAAAGTTTAGAAGCTGTATTTCCATGCACTTCTGCATATGCACTAACTTTATTTTTAATATTGCATCATAATGTCATTTTGAAGGCATTTTAAATGTTAAAAAGGCACTTATATTAAACACTTATCATCATTAAAATTTGTTTAAACTGATGTGACTGTTGAACAGTATTGATGAAAACTGTTATTGAGACAAAATACATCACTTTGTGTATTTGCAATAATTACTGATTGGTGGTTTGGACTGCAAATGTAAGACACCTCTTTTTTTTGGACAGATAAAAATGGATTTTAAAAAAATTAAGGAAATATGGTATCAATAAGAAATAGATCTAGAATGAATACAACAGCAAGCAGCAAGAAGTAATGGGAATAAACATTTAAATAAGTCATCAAACATAATCAAGAATTAGGGTGTAATAGATATAAGGAAGATGATTACTGAAGAACAAAATATCTTTTAATAGAGGCTGTATTTAGATAATATTAATATTGGAAAAAAGTTTCTATTAATATAAGAGATTCTATTTATCAAGGCAAATATGAAAAAATTTAATTTTAATTCACAAAACTATTTTTAGAATATTTTTCTCATCTTGTGTCATATAAAAGGTACAAAAATAAATTTTAATCTACAGTTTCGCCATCTGTTGATGAAAATTATCATTATCTCATTGAATAACTAAATTTACAGTAACTCGGTATTGGGTTATGTTATTGAAGAAGCTATACGCGTCGTATACAGTATATTCTGTATACAAATTTCTGCAGAATAATTCAGTTTTAACGATCAATATTAATATTTAAAAAAATTCGAAATAATATAATTTTTGAAGTACTGTTTTTATTGACAGGCAACACACGTGATCGACGATATCATTTAAATTGAATTTTTTAATATTTAATAGTCTCTTCTCTCTAGACCGGTTTTATTATAACTTATTTAATGGATCACTTGCTTAATAATACATAACAAACTTTAAACCCAACGTGTTTGTAATTTATGAGTTGTGTACTGCTGTTTTATATTTTTTTCCATAAATTACGTTATCTAGTAACGATGTTATTCACTAACGATTGTTCAGACATTATCACTGTAAAAATAATTCTTTATAGCCGGTCATGTGGTAATTTTCTTTCCCAGATGTAGAGAAAAATAAAATTAATGATGCTGTAACATCATAAAACTATCTAAAAATTTGATTATTGGTTAAATTTTTATATAGTGTAGCTACATTATAACGTTAAATTATCTAAAAAAGGTAGTATTTTAAATCTCGTCAGAATCAGCAAAATACATACAAATCATCAAATTAAATAAAAAATAAACTTGTAACATATTTTATTTTTCCTTAAAGAGCAATCAGACGTTGTTACTGGAAGATACAAAATTTCAAGTCAAATTTATGGAAGAGTGAATGCCTTTTCTGCTTCTTTCATTTGAAATATCTTCAGAATAAAAGAACGTTTTGCTTTCTGTTCAAAAAAAGCTGTCAATATGATGTCCAAAACAACTCATGACTTGATTCCTAATCCATTTCTCTTGGAATTTGCCTCAAGCATCCAATTGTGGATGAACAATACCGAGAGCGTTTTTTGTCATCACTTTCTCTTCTTTCTCAACTTTATGAAAATTTCGCCTTCGGTTAAACACGTTTACGATTTGCGTATTACTAGAAAAATGTCTGTTAAATTTGATACAATTTTTTCTACTTATCTATCAATCAAACACTTAATTGGATTTGTTATGCGTATATTTCCAATTATAATGATGCTCTTAAGTATTGTTTAAATTCAACTTTTAGGAAAGTTTATAACATAAAAATAACTGTAAAAAATTTACTTTTGCAACTAATGAATTAATATTTCTTATAGTTTTCTTTTTTCTTTATTAATTTTTAACTATTATTTAATCTAAATATTTTAAAATTATTACGTTTAGATTTGAATTAATTAAAATTTCGTAATTATAACAATTAATTAAATATAAAAATATGTAATTATATACAATTAAAAATTAATAAAATTTTATTTAATGTAATAAAGACTGTTTATAATTTTAAAAAATATAAATTTTAGCAAATAAACTATGAAAACAGTCTAATTACAGATATGGGCAATATCTCTATAGAAATCGCTTACTAAAATTAATATTTACATTAATGTAGTCCGTTGTTTGGCATATCAAATGTTCAGAAACAGCAATAAGGATATCTTGATGTAACGTATTAAAATCACTAGACTTATCTGAATTTCCTATCACACCAAACTTTGAACCATAATACAATAAATTACATATACTGCATACGCTATTGGATATAGTTTATGTAGAATCTGAATGTATTTTCAGAATTTTTTTTAGAAATTCAAATTGAAATGAAAGCATAGTTTTGGCTGCTTTCATCTTAAAGAGAATTCTAGTCTGTTCGTGAATGCCTCAATTAAATAAATGCGTATAAAGTTAACATTCAGTAATTATAAAATAAGAATGAACTAAATCAAACATAGCACTTCTTAGTTGCATAATTTTGCTTTAATCTTCGTACGATGATTTAAGCCAAAAGTTATATATTTTTATGAAGAAATGTTTTCCGGAAATGAGTGAATGTATTAGTGGTTGAATCCGTCTGTTTAGATAAATGCAATTACTAATAGAATCTTTGGAACAGCTTTGGCCAAAAACAAGACATTCTTGTAATGCATTCCATACATATCATCACCCTTGGGTCTTGTTGGAAGTGTTCCTCTATCCAATGTGGATTTTCATCGGATCAATATCTAAATGAAAAATACACGCCTTATCGGCTTATACTCTAGAAAGATGGAAAATGACCTCATCCGAAAAGATTATTCTCTGTTCAATTTTGTGGGCTGTTGGATTACCCATTCATAAAATTCCAATTTTTATTCTTTGTTATTGTCAATGAACTCTCGAACAAAGAAGCATTTTTAAAGATAACTTGATAGTAATAGAAAGAGATACATGTAGATGATTGATTGACGGTGCTAGTTTTTTATCTTTTGATAATCACGGGAGGTTATTGTTAGAACTTTGATTAATTGATAAAATAATAATCAGATTTAGATAAATCATTATCACTTCCGGAATTCATAAAACAAGTTAGTTGCGATACTTAGCATGTAGGCTATACAGTATATTGAATACTTTCCATAGCCAGTAGTAGTTCGGGAGTAAATACGAACAGGGATCAGTTTAACAAAGTAGATTTTTAACTGGAAAAATAATTAATTTATTAAAGGAATAGAAAATACATTTCTAGTAATAATATCAACTAGAACAGATTGTCCATGTAAACTGATCCTATTGCAAATTTTTAATTTCGCATTAAACTATTTTTTGATAATTTTAGAAATAAATGTTAAAAGTAAATAAACAAAATCTAAAATTCTTTTATTTCAAATCAAATATAGTTTTTTTGTTAATTATTTTGAAATTTATATTTTGCCATAAAAATTAAATTCTAAACCTATAAAAGAAAATCCCTTGTAATTTTTTCTTCTAATAATATGTTTATTGACATTTACCTGTTGTAAATTTAATGCTATTGAAATTATATAGATAATAAATAATTCAAAAATCTTGTTCTCTTTAAACGCATTAAATTTTTACTAGGTTTGTAAATTCATATAATAAACTTCACATAAACACTGGTAATTCCCACAAGTATAATCCTATTTGCTGTATGCTAAGTGGTTTAGTCACAAATTCTACTAAATAAAACTCTTTTCTCTAGTGAGAAGTAAATTCGCTTATTGCTTAATTTTTCTGTTGTTAATTTTATTAAATCATAAATATAAAATCAAATATTCTATTTGAATTATTATATTTTTAAACGAAATTGATTTGCTACAAATTGCCTAAAGAGAATTATCAATAATATATAAAGATATTTTAATATACAATGATTATTTTTCTTACGAAATTTGAGTTGATTATTACATTACTATACATGCAATTGCTATTTACATGCAATCTTTTCATAAATAACATCTATTAAGAATTTTTTTAACGAATCTCGTTATTGTTATATTCAGTAACATTGTCTTTAGTTGGATTTTCTATAAGAAGATTTTTTATAATCATTAAAATCAATAATAGAAAAAATATATATATAGTGATTTTCACTGTAACCGTCAAAACAAATATTTTTCGGGATTATAAATTTGTCAGAGAGAAGTTATAAATAAATAATACTAGAAGAAATTTGATAATTTATGAATATTACTTCTAGTTCTTTAATATTAATTACTAAGATTCTTTTTCCAATAATGTTAACACCATTTCCATGATAATATTAGTAGCAATGATTTATTATTTGTCAAGGGAATCAATGACGTCAAGTTTGCAAAAGCCATCCATAGAATTAATCAGCAATTAAAATAAACATCTTACACGATATTTGTCCCATTTTGCGATAATTCTTATTAAAACACATTCACTCAGCTGTGGCAATAACTCATCACCCAGACAAATATAGAACTGAATAATGAATTGGTCCCATATATTCTGAGAAAAAATTATCAATATCTACCTTTACAACAAGTAATTATTCATTAACTAGATGCTTCACTTATATATTTTCTTAGAGAATATTTTATTTATAATGTCTACACTTTGCGTGAGATGTTAATAGTTACATTTATGAGTAATAATTAGTGTTAGGAAGATAATTAATGAAGATTTTTAGAATTTAAAACATTTTTGTTCGATCTTTTCCGCATCAGATGGCGACACTAAACTCATATTTAACATTTTCGCATTTAAATTATCTATTTATTTACTTTCAAATTAACGATAAATCTTATATAATCATTAACACAACCGATAAATAATTATAAAATGTAAGATATCGACTTAAATGAGAATTTTAATAGCGATTGCTTATTAATTATAGTATTGTTTCATGAATTAATTAAAGCCAAAGTAAGCGAATAAAATGTTATACTGTAAATATTCATAAATTCGCATTAATTACATTTTGAATTTTCCATTAAGTTAAATTAATTTTAATATTTAAAGCTATCGCTTCTAAAACTTTACTATTACCCGTTACACCTGGTACAACTATTATTCTTGAATTTATGAAAGATATAATTTTAAATTGTTTGTCTAATAAATGATGAACCGAATAGGTCAATAATACAAATTAACCTCAGGAGTTTTCTGTCAAACATTCTAATCATATAAATTAACTATTCTATTGTAAACTAATTAAAATGCACAAGACATTCGCTTTGTTTTTCATTTTACATAAATTATGTTATATTATGTTTAAATGTAGAAAAAATAATAATTTTTTTTAAATTTAACGAGTAATTATTGTGATATTAACACAATTAAATTAATTACGTTTTAATTTAAAAATAAACTTTCACTATCTGGTCTCCATTTTCATTTATGTAACATCGTTCTCGTAATTAACGAATTACGGACAGACGAACAGACGGACGACAATCTATAGATCTTCAATTTGAAAATTGCATCAGAAAAGTATAGATTAAAAAGTTGTAAATACAGAAAAGAAACTTGTAACTTTATTATCGATTTTTTTTAAATTGAATTTTCAATTGATTATAAGTTGTTTAATAGATTATTCAACTGTTTTTGCTCAATTTGGAAAAATAATTTAAAGTTATGATCAGAAAAATTAAATTTTCCATAATATTCTATTTATGTTTATACGAATGGTTTCTTTTTAATAAAATATTTAATGTTCTACAATATTGCGTATTCTGAAAGGAAAAAATTTGCAAATATTTGATCAATTTTCATTTAATAAATTGTAATTTGTATTTTTATAAAATGGTACATAAAAAATATATTTTTTAAATTCTCTCGTTCTGCTTACTTTTAATAAATAATAGATTAAATAAATATTATTAAGAATTATTAACAGTTTGCGTGTATTTAAATGACTGTGTGTATTAGAAAGACATTTATAATTAAGTTTAACATTATTTTTTATATATATAAATTA
>NW_019384531.1:247719-284179 GCF_000671375.1 Centruroides sculpturatus | reverse complement strand
AAAATATTCATATGAGTTATCTTATGATATTTAAGTGAATAATTGTTGAATTTATATGTAACAAATGATTTTCATTATATAAATAAAAATTAAATTAAATAATTGTTATTGTAATATCTATAAGAAATTGTACCATAAATTATTTAATTTTCTGAGATAATAATTATATTAAGCGACATAAGTTATATCCAAATTAAATATAGGCTATATTTAATATTGATATATATGTATAATTATTATTATTCAAATAGTAATTTAATTCATTATTTATCAATAACTTTTATCTTTGACATTTAAAGTATTATATCTGCATGATGTACTGCTTTGAAAAGGACAGAATACAAATGATAAGTTGAGAAAAAAATTAAAAATATATCATTTTATTAAAAATTAATTTTTTTAAAAGCTTAATTTATTATTAATTTCTAATGATGGCAAGTTTACTAATTACCTGCTTTTATAATTATAGTGTATTAATTTCACTTTTAATGATTTTTGATGGAAGGAAATTGTGGATTGTTTATTCAATTTTTTATGGAAAAATTTTAAATTTTTATTAAAATTATTTAATGAGCAAAAAATTTTCATATTTACTTAAGTTTTAATATAAAAAATAATTAAATTAAATATAGTTACAAATATTTTTCTTGTGGAATATTTACTGTAAGTAAAAAAGAATTTTTTTTAAACGTTCTTGTTTTTATTTACTCGTACATAAGACAAAAAACTAATCATAGTTCACAAAATTATAAAAATCCCAAAGGTGATATAAGACATGTTTATATATATTTTTGTTTTTTATATAATTTTTTATATGATTTTTAGATGAAAGATTATATAAATAGTTCTAGTGCCTATACAATTTCCGAAAGAAAATACCTTATTCAGTAAAAATTAACGAGGTTACTCATTCAAATGTAGTGAATACAAGTTTATACATATTTAATTTTTATCATAACATGAATTAAATTGTAAAATAATATATTTATTATTTTAAGTAATTACGAAAATATTAACTTTATAACGACGAATAAAAAATATATATTTTTTTATTTTTAGAGTACAGCAAATTTTTTTAATATACCATAAGAAATTATGCCCCTAAGTAGATTATGTATTTCATTATATCTTTAAATCTTGAAGAACATCTCCAATCATTAACAGAATACTTTAGTGTCTAAAAAAATTAGGGAAGTTTTACCAATAAAAAAAAACAAGTGATGAAGCTCTTTGTAAAACTTTTTTAACTTTGATATTTATTTGATGAATTTTTTATGCAGTTGAAGTAAATTTAACTACTCAAACAACTTTATATAGTCAAGATACAGTAGATGGAGAGTAACTAAAAAAAGTTATATCGATTTATCTTTTAAGAAACTTCATTATTTTGTTTTATTCTAGAACAGAATTCATTTACAATCTTTAAAATTTAATTTTACTCTGTAAATTTTGCTTATAAAAATTTTATTATCATAAAAGAATAAATTAAAGAAAATAATACTAAACACATTTAATTTAATGATAGGATTTTACTTGTTATAATGTGTTAAACTACATTTTCTAATTGGTGCATGATAATAAAAAGTAACGACTTGTTTTACAAATACTGCAAATTAAATGTTTACATTTCATCAGGAATAGATTAACAATTGTTAATTTCCTCCCCATTTTAAATTTCTATTTAACTAAAGATCATTAATCTGGCTCAACGAATAGGAAGTAAATTACAAAGCCAGATTAAAATGGAACCCAGTTGACTCAACAATCATTAACGACAACCTTCATAATAAACGATGTTAAAGATAAGAATAGCATCTTTTATATGATTAAATTATAGGCTATTAAAGCGAGCATATGCTGTGAGCTATAAAATATATGCTTTGCTTTATCAAATAAATATTTGATAAATAATCGTAGATGGCCTTCATTTAAATATTTAAATGTATCGTTAATTTATATTTTAATTTTATTACAAATTATTAATATTTAACTAAATATATTAACGGTAAATTTCATTTTTCGATAGTTTTTAGAATGAATAAGGTATGAATCTTCTTTTCTTCAAACCAAAATATATGTGCATAAGAAAAGAAATACAAGTTGGAATTTTTCTGCTTACCTACTTTTATCACAATATTTTCAACGTTTTAAAAATGTTTGATCAGTTTTTTAGATTTTTTTTGTAGTTCTTCCATCACATATATCTAGGGAATTTCATATCTGTAATACTAATATTTTCCCGTAAACATCTAGTACATGCAAACTGCTATGTTGTATCCATTTCCTTTCCTTTTCGCTCCCAACGGGAAAAAATTGTTAGATTCTCTTATACTTTATTTCATACGTAGAATCTATACTATAAATTTTATCGTTATAACTGTAATAACCTCATCAAAAATGGTATGATGGACATGAGTTTTGGAAGTAGAAAACATACGCAACTTTTTAGAAAGTATCACATTTGGATATACTTACTACTGCCTTCAGAAAGTATCTAAACTAAAACTTAATTTTAATAAAATCTAAAATGTGGAAAAATATATATTTTAATACTCTCCTAATTTCTNGATTATGAATTAGGTATAAAATAATTTTTCTTCTATGGAACAAAATAGGTTATTTATTTTCATAAAGATTTATATTAAAAGAAAATTAATTTTAGCTGAAATTTGATACAAATTTGTATAAAATAATTGACCATAAATAATTGCAATTGTATAAGAAAGTAGGTGGAACTTAATATTTTACAGTAAATAGCATTATTAATCATAATGTCCAAATCCGGAGGCATCATATTAACGAAGATGAGACTGTTTTAATATTTAGATATTTTATTTAGAAGCAATTGATATCTGATTTTTTTTCTAAATAACTTCTGGCAATTTTTATGGATTTTTATTATGCAAATAATCAATTCAATCTCAAAAATATCATTTAACGAGATGTGATTCTTCATGATAAATAAAAATTTCGAATAGACTTTTTCTTTTAATTTTAAATTATTCAAAAAAGTTCGAAATGATTTTGAAGAATCCATTATCGAGTTCTATAAATCTTTAAAAGAATAATTATCATATCTGAATAGTATTCAATATTATAAACAGAAGTCTTTAAAAAGTTCTTTATCCAAGTTATCAGCATATTTCTTGAACTCTTATAAATAGTGTATACATAAATAATCTACTTTACTGTAATAAAATTATTTTAAAAATACTTTCATTATAAAATCTAATCAATTTTCGTTGTTTCTGACTAGATCAATTTACAAACAAAGATGAATTTTAGAAACAAAAATATATAAAATCGAATGAGATAACGTTATTAATTTCATCTTTCTAAATAAAAATAAGTTATAGCATTTATTTGTTAGTATATAAAACTAATCATTTAACATACACGTCATTATTCTAGTCAAAATTCATGGAAAATATTAAATTTCCTCATCTTATTAATTTTATTTATGATAATAAATTTGTTAGAATAAAATTTTAGTTTCTTAGAATGATAATTTTTAAAACTGTCTATATATATATTATTAGAATAAAAGAAGATGAATAAAATTTCCTATAAGATTTTTTACATTAACTTTGTTGATTCAACAAAATATTTAAATTGAAAATTTCCCTACCCTTAGCCTTGACCATTTCTTTCATACACTAATATTGACATAATACATTTAAAAAGAATTAATAGCTCATAAAATAAAAAGAAATTTAGTTATCGACACTTCTACCTACACGTCAGCTTATTACATTCAGTATAATAATGATGGTGATGAAATTATTATATTAAGAATATTCTAAACAATAATTTTTATAATTTCAAAAAGTTCTATTCTAAGAATATTTTTGCTGAATATTTTTTAATTATTTAAGCTGAACATAATTAATTTTAAAAATTTTGACTTTAATGTTTATTTAGCGATATTCTTTGTATTCTTTATTTATATATTTCGGTACTTATCATACGAAAATGGTAATGTAGAAAAAGAAACAATTAAAGGAGTCTTTTAGCCAGCCTGAGTTAAAGATGATTGAAGTGAAAATTATTTATTTATTAATAAACTTATTTGTTCTTTCGACTTTCTATTATGCAGTATTCAAAAAGTAAATTTCTACCTTTAAAAATCTGAATTTATTTTCTTTCGAGTAATTAAAATCTGTCTGATGAGCAAAAATTATTATAATTACAATCATATCGACTTTTTTTTTATTTTAAAATTATTACAAAATCTAATCCAATGAACAGCGACAAGATTATCTTAATTACCTTCATAAAAATAATCCTTGATTACAAATTGTATGTTTACTACATCCCTGGCGTTAGCGAACGTGGCGTTATCACTTTAAATCAGGTTTCTCAAGCATTCCTCACAAATCATTTCCTAAAGGAACTTTTTCCTAAATGTTTTTTTTTTTTTTTTTTTTTTTTTCTAATCGCCTCCTAATAAAATTTAAAATAGCTTTTACTTGTTATTTACTCTTTGTATATGTTATTTTTCACCTGATAGCATTAGTTACATGTGTAATTGATAAGATTCTCAACAATTTTTCGTATCTAAACCTTATTTTTGTCCCAAGAAACCTATTTTTCCCATGGGGTGCATGGGAGAAAAATTGCAAGATTATCATTTAAAAAATTAAAGAAAATAATACTAAACACATTTAATTTAATNGGGGTGCATGGGAGAAAAATTGCAAGATTATCATTTAAATCTATCAAAATAAATTGTTTTTTAATCATATTATTATAAAATCAAATATTGTTAATTCAATATTTATTAAAAATGAATAGAATAAATATAGTACGGGCAAAATCATTACGGTAAAGTTTTACTATATTGCTAAAATAAACTTTGATATTTCACCAAAAGAAAAAGCTTTAAGGCAATTTCTTAAACAAAATATTTTTATTAAAAAAAATAAATTCTTAAATTTACACTTTAAAAATTTTTTAAATTTTATTGAAAAATCATATCAAATATGCTTCATTTATTAAATTAAAATAGAAATAAAAGAATGCATTTATATAAGAATAGAAAAATATTTATTTAAATTTAAGATTATAACTCGGCGCTTTAATTTTAAGTCTTTTTTATTTTCTAAAAACCGTGTGTAATGTTTTATTCGTTAATATTAGATTTTAATATTTTGTCATAAAATAATTTACGCCAAGATTTTGACAACATCTTACCTAAATGTTGATCTTAAATTATTTTTTTCGAACAGAGTTTGAGGAAAGTGAGAGGCGGAAAAGACACGAATGTGAAACTTTACCCCATTCTGCTATAAAAATATATGAATAAAATCAGTCAAACAATCAAATGAATATTAATTTATATATTTTATATATTGTGTCATATGTAAAATAATTAATTTTGATACTTCTGAATTCAGATTAGGTTGGATAAGGGAGGGAATTAACCGAGATCTATTTTGCTTATTCACATCAATCTCCATCTCTATCAAGTTCATTATACAAATAAACGCCTTAAATAAGTAAATATAATAGTAAAAAATTGTTCGTATACCGTAAAAACAATATTTTTTACGACGTTTATTATGTCTANTAACATCTTGTATACTAATATTTTATATCTTAATAAGTCTTTTTACGTTTTATCGCTTTACATTGTTATAAATTTAAAAGTTTTTTGTTCTAAAATTATAAATTTTAAAAAAATAAAATATGAGAAATGTAAATGTAATATGATAAATATAATTTTTAAAATAATTTAATATCTAAATTATTTAAATAATAATTAGTGAATAACTCACTAAAATATAGAAGATATAATAGATTATCAAATTGGGGTTGGTGGCAATTTTATTTTATTTGTTAATTCGTTTGATAAATTATCAAATATAATCTAATTTAAAATTCATGTTCATAATTCTAGAATTATAAATGTGAATTTTAAATTTAAATATCCTAGTTTTAATTTTATATTACTAATGCATAAATTATCATTAAAATATTTGTAAATATTCTGATGAAAGATATCGAAACAACCTTTAAGATGAAAAGGTTATTACAAAAGACAATTAGTTTAATTATATAAAAAAATCTTGGAACCACCTAATTTTTAATAAAAATTTATTGACGTTTGAATTACGAAACGTAATTTAAATAATTAAGTACGGTAATTATTATATTTGGCAGTAGGTGTGATCTGAACAGCCACTTCCTGGAATGTATTGAAATAAATGTATTATTTAAAAAGAAAAATATCACTTCAACTAGTTTTCAAGGTTTCAACAAACTTATTTTATTGTATTAAAATCTATTGTTTCTTTTTTAAATAATATTTCTTTTTTTCTTGTGACTTAATTGATGATAGTCGTCCTGTTTTCCTTTTAAAAAAAATCTCTATGACTCTGAAATTATATTATTTAAAATTAATTTAGTATTTATTTTATTACTGAAATACTTTTGGATTATTATAAACCAATTTATAATTTATATGCAGCAATATTTATTCAGCAAACAAAAATAATGATTACTTTCTTTACTACTTTGATTTAATAACATATCGTGTCAATTTACCTTATAGTTTCGATAGGAGATATTTTTTTTATTATTTAAAATATAACAGTAATAGATATAATAATAAATATAGTAAAAAATAAATTATTTTTTACTTACGAATTTCAAGTCTGAGTGATAAAATTATTCTAAATTGATGAAACTAAGAGTAAAGTAAAAAACAGAATCACTTATAGAATTTTTTTGGGTTTAACTTGGAGGTTTTTCGTCTTTTAAAAATAACTTTAAAAGGAATCTTTGTTTTGTTGAAAATTTATTTATTTTTATCTTTTAACTTTTTCTTTTCGAATGATCGGCCAGTGAGCTTTTTATTTCAACAAATATACCATGTAATTTGACGATGTGACCTGACTAGTGGTTTTTTATTTTATTTTAAATATAGACTATTTTACGTTTGACACTCCAATTTCATTTCTAGGATTTTTATTTATTTATTTTTGAAGAGTTCTCTTTCGGGTTATATGTCATTCTTCTTTTAGTTATTTGAGTGATTGACAGTTTCGTTTCTTCTCTTTTTGCTTTAATTTAAATTTCGACTAAAAATAACTCAGGTGTGTTATATAGTAACTTAGTTTTCTTTTCCTTTATGACAGTTTATTATTATTATTTTTTTAATTTATTCAATTATTTTGATTGTGTTTGATGTTTGATTTGACAGTATTGGAATTCGTATTTTAGATATTAAATTTAAATAGATTTATAATTTTTGAAGGTTTGTAGTAAGACATCTTTGATTTTTGGATAGTGTTCAATACTTTTCACATAGAAACAGTTGTAGCAAACTCAATTTGAGTTTTCTATCATATTTTTAAAATCATTTTTAGCATGTTTTCTAGTTGTAAACATGCTAAATATAAACTTAAAATGAAAATGTTTGATATTTTAAAATTATTTTATGCATATTAATTCTTTTTAACTCTATGTCCTTACTGTTTTACATTTCTGTGTATATATTGTCTACTTGGACCTTATTTATTAATAGAACTTATTATACTAGTGTAGTTTCTGATTAGCAAAGAGAGGAGATCTTAGTCAAAAGTCATAACAAAATATCTTTATTTTCACCTGCACACTCTTTTTGTGTGTTCGGATCTAAAGGCTTCTCTTCAGCAGGCTTACAACATTCTATAACAATCGTGTAAAAACCTTTAAAAAAATGGCATTATACCCGACAATAATATGTAAGATAAGATAAAATTATTTACATTTTCTTTATTGTTCAATATTCTATACATAATTCAAAAAATAATATGCGAACAAACATAAATGTCTGTTCGCAAAATAAATTATGATGTATATATTTGAAATATAAGTTAAAAACTATTCTTATATAATTAAATATATCAAAAGAGTAATGATAAAGATTTTCTAATTAACATTTTTAAATTTATATTTATGCGTATAATACTATACCATGAACATATATACAAACTTTATAATTCGGGGATTTCCGATATTATATCCAAAATAATTTCCAAAATATGAGATTTTGTAAATAAAGTGCAAAGTTTATTATTATTTTTTTTTTTTTTGTTTATATTTCTTTATAAAAAGATTTTCTTTGCAACATAACGTCAAATAACATTTGATTAATATCACCTAATGCTTTGTCTTATACATTACGCCATTTTTGTGTACACTTTATGAATCATCTATATGAATGTTGTCACGTAAAAATTAAAAAAAAAAAAAAAACTTATTTTCTTTTCTACAACTTAGATTTATCGATCTTTAAATAAATTAAACAATTGGAAAGTTCCAAGCAATAGCAAATTTTATAATAATATCTTTTAAAATAATACACTATAAAATATTAGAAAACATTTGGAGATAATAAATTTAATTCAGTTTTAAAGAATATAAGATTTAACGATTAATGACTCTGTCGTTCTTTGAGATCCGATACTAAATCCTCTAGAATAATCCTTAAGCGAAAAATATAGATATTGCTATCATTATTTATAAGTTAGATCACCTTAATGATCACTCTTCAAAATAATTAATCTATTAAATATTTCGAATAAATGATAAATCAAATAATGAAATTTCAAAGTTTAAATGAGTTAAATTGAATTGATTTTAATTGAATATAAGATTTAACGATTAATGACTCTGTCGTTCTTTGAGATCCGATACTAAATCCTCTAGAATAATCCTTAAGCGAAAAATATAGATATTGCTATCATTATTTATAAGTTAGATCACCTTAATGATCACTCTTCAAAATAATTAATCTATTAAATATTTCGAATAAATGATAAATCAAATAATGAAATTTCAAAGTTTAAATGAGTTAAATTGAATTGATTTTAATTGATAATCGTTTTTTATATCAGAAATTTCCTATTTTTATAACTAATAAATAAATTTTGATTCGAATATCATAAAGCGCTTCAATATTAATATTAAAGAAGCTAAACTTTGCTTTTATTAAAAGTAAATTTGCGTTTAAAATTTTTAAATATTAAATTTTAATATATATATTTTTCAGTTTTTGTTTTAAAAATATTCACAAATATTATTAAAATTTCATTTCTAAGAATGTTATTATATGAGTTTTACAATTTTTTTTTTGTCTTTCTATTCATATATTACGTATTGAAAAGAAAAATTAATATGGATTTATTATTTTCAAAAGAATAGATAAAGAATAAAATTTAAATGCAATAACTTATTATCATAATCAATATTGATGCTACAAAAGTTAGATTAAATAATAAAGTTTGTATAAGATATTTGGGATTTGTTCCATATTCTTTATCTGGATCATGTACTTTATCAAAAAAGAATAGTAGCTATTGATGTTTACAGTCTGATTACTTTTGTTATTCCTACATTTCAATTTTATGCAAAACTTCTAAAGATTTTTGGATTGTTTATAATATTTTTATATATTTTATTCTTTTTTTAAACGCTTTAACATCCACTAGAGATTACCATTTTATCATAATACTAGCATGTAAGCCCGGCGTTGTCCGGACAAAAAATAAGGACAAACATTAAGATTAAATAATTTCGTACTTCTAACCCTTCTGTTGTATTATATTATAGAATTTGGTTTGTATAATTACAAAGGTTATCTTACCCGTTTTCACCGGGTGCAAGAATTATGTTCCCTTCTTTGAGGCTAATTAGAGAATTTTTAGATGGAAAAATATGTTCGATTTCCCGCAAAAACGCAAAAACACCGCATCTAAAATAGTACAGTAGAAGCCGAGTTCTTCAGGGTAACCTTTAACTCTCTTCCTTTCCCCTGCGAGAGGGGGAATTTCCAAAAATCCCTTCTTAGTGTGCATTCTCATGGCGCATCCTGTGTATCAAATTTCAACTTTCAAAACCTAACCATTTGGGCTCTGTGCTTATTATTATTATTATCATCAACCCATCTCTATTATATTATTAGATTAGTTGATAGAAATTGCGCTACTGATATATCCATATGTTAAAGAATAATGAATAAAATAAAATCTCAAAATTTAATTTAATGTAGAATATAAATATATTGAAAATAAAGAAAATAATTATTATAATCCATAAGATAATATTGGTCTAAAAAATTGAATAACTTTTCTCATTTATATTAATATCAATATGAGAATTATTATTTATAAAATTTTATTAAAATAGATGTTTTCTATTTGAGGATTAAAAGAATATTTTTAAGAAATAAAAGAATTAAAAATGAAATTAATGTATTAAAAAATAAAATATTCTAGTTAAAATATTAAATGTATTTTTCATATTTATAAACGACAGATTCCATTACTAAAATAAATTTACAATGTCTTTAAAAAATTAAAAATAATCAAAGTTAATTTTTAAAAATATAAAAATAAATTAAAGTTGATAAAATATATAAAGTTTACTTGAAAGAAAACAGAATTTTCTTCGAACACTAGAAGTCTTTAAGCTGCTTACTATCAATTAATAAAGAAGGTAGAGAGTAAAACATTAATAAACTTTTTCCTTTTTTTTTCCTTTCTTTTTTTTAAAAGCGTTTTAAAAATTTGTGTTTTATTAATTTTATAACATTTAAAAACCAAATATAACGACTTAAACCATACTTTAATAAATGGTTCAAATCTATTTTTTTATAACATACTTTATTATTTTTCATCTTTTTATTATACTTATTTTTGAAACATTTAAGAAAAATGAATAAAATTATCAGTATGTGTAAATTTTCATTATTTCTTTTTATTGGTAATGTATTAATATTAATGATTTTATGCATAACATAAGCCATATATGCTATTTAAAGTTATTAAATTATTTACAAAGATAAGGCAAAATGAGTTTATTATAAAGTATAAATGTAAAAAATAAATTTTTGATCACAAATTTATGAAAATCTTAGAACCATTATCTCACATATTTCAGTTACATTCAGCATCTGTTACGAAAATTTCCGTAGATCTGCATTATATTGCCTATTCCTATTCCTTCTTGTTTGTATGTAATATCGTAACATAAACCATAATTATTACGCTGTAATAATCAATTATGCTGTATATGATTACTATCATTAGATTGCCAACTATTTACTTTCACATAATGTTTGAATTAGAAAAGAATTATGTCATTGCTATATATCGAACCACACTTTAACGGTTTAAATTATAACTGTCGTTTCATAAATGCCGTTTAATTGTGATTTATTAATAAATTTTATTAAGGATATTCCTTATTAAAATATAATATTTTATATAAATAACATACAAATTAGTAATAATATTGAATATTAACTGAATATACAAATATACTTAAATTTACTTTCAATTTTTAAATTTACTTTCAACTTCATAGATGAATATCTGAAGAATGAAATATCCATAAATATCTGAAATTCTAATAATACAATTATTATTATTTATTACTAGACCATCCGTGATTTATTGGGTCACAAACTATTTAAAATTTATAGAAAATAAAAGATACCATAATAGATAATAGTAGTGTTTTATAGGCTTGTAACTTCTCCAGTTTCTCGTTTTATAGATTTCCCCTAGAAATAAACCTCGGATCATCTAGAATTCGCGGGAGAAGGTGAGAGCCGATGCTGTAACCCGTGACGTGAAGAACGTTTTTTGAAATATACACCAAGTGACACTATGTAAACTCGTAGAATAAGCATTTGGGTAATGCTCGTACTCAGCTATTATTATTTGTTCTTATATTTTTATTGTTACTTTTATATATGTTTTACACATGTATCTTTATATTTTCATTCATTCATAACTTCAGTTAGCAACCTTTTGAAATATTTATTCTAAAATGTTGATAAATCTTTGTTCTATACGAATGCAACTGACACTCGATTTGTATTTTTTCACGAGGAAGGTGGATGCGTATCGGTCAAAGGGTATAGAGGACAGACGGCCATTCTATTTTATGTATATAAATGATAAATTTTAAGTAATTAGAACTCATATAATTTATCCAAGTTATAACCAAATCTATGGTTTTATACTACTATACCAACGACCCGTTGAATCGCCTAGTACTCGGTAATTCTAGAGAATGCGAGATAATTTCAATATTGCACCGAAATTAAGCCGTCGGACGATTTTATGTATGGTTATAATACAGTAATCGGCAATTTGAAAAAGTAACGTCGTACAGAATGACGTCAATAGATGGAAGAAAACATGGCAATAACTCGGTAATCCGTCGCCCCGATTTTAACGAAACTTGTTTTATTTTTTATTTGTATTTTGCGCCGTTTTTCTGTATTTAATTATAACAAATCAAACAATCTCAGACTTTTAGTGGTACATAGATAAATAGATAGATAGATTAAATGTTTTAAAATACAGTATATTATAATATTAAAATATTATTGTATGTATTTTTATATTAAACACCTTCATTGTAATATATGTACAACAATACAACAATTAAATAATTCTACAATCTTATAAACCTTCAACAACTCACAAGATATTTATTTGAAATGCTTCCAAGATCAGTCTCGTGTAGAACGTTATTTTAACACATGTTTTAAGTGCAAAATGGAAATAATGTTACTAAAATGATTGTCGTAAAGAATTTACAGGCCTAAAAATAATGCTTCACCCTTGCTTGATACTTACAGAGCAGATATAGTAAAACCTCGATTTAACGGACTAGGCGAGGAGGTTTCCATTAAAGCCAAAAATCCATTATATATAAAGTAGATTTTCCAATGCGTATGTTAAAAAATTGAAAAATTAGTTAGTTTATCTGTTATTACTTATTTAGATACGTTTGTGTAATTAAACAAACTCAAATCGGGATCCGCTAAATCGAGGTTTTACTGTAATTAGCGTTTGCTTGGAAGTTACTTCAAACGTATTTAGATATTATTATTATTCGCTGTTCACTTTCATGTCATTCCCAAGAAAGTTATAGACGTCACCAAAAGAAACAGTGTGGTAATTTTGCCATAAAAGATCATTTAAGTGTTACTGACTCTGTGACTCAAGCTCTGTAACTTCTCAAGCCGACGTTAAATGATCTGTACGATATTACGTTACATTATTAATTACGTACTCCATTACGAAGCAATTTTTAATGAACTATTTCTGTTTTTTACTCTAAATGTTGATAAAAAAATAACTTTTTAATTGAAAAAAACAATTTCATTAATCAAACTTATATATTAAAATTTATAAAATTGTAATTTAATTAATGTATTCTTACATTTTAATCATCAATTTAAAATTTTATTATCTTTAAATTATAAATAACGTTTTTTTTAAAAAAATTTTACATGATAAAAATTGATTTAAGAATTTTATATTTTTTAACATAAAATTATTTTTTGATTAGTTTTTTAAATTTATGTGAAAAAATAAATATAAAATAATAAATGATCTTAGTAGAATGTTTCAAAAAGGTGAATAAATTACTCTTTCTATAATATAAATTTACTTTGTTTCAAAAATATCTCTACTCTGTTTTCACGGTGAATTAGCAAAGTTTTAATTATAATTTGTCTTGATAATGCTATGATATATTGTGAATAAAATGAAAACTTTTGCAAAATAAGACAAGGGATGAAACTATCCGTTAAACATTGTGCCATAATTTAATTTTTAATCATTTAATAATTCTAATTGATTTTCCTAGAAAGTTTTCACAATGTTCTTACTTCAAAATTACTTCTTTATAAGTTACAGGAAACAACGTATTAAACTACGGATTCTTCTTTTATACAACTAACTTTTTCTCTGAAACTTATAAAGAAAACTTATATAAAAACTATGAAACTAATAAATAAACAAGAGTACAGTACATAACCTACTTTTTTAAAACCTTTTCTAGAAGTATAATGTATTTTTACGTTTTATGAATTCGTGTTGAATTAATGTGTTATAGGTTCATATTAACATTAATACATTTTATATTTTTTTATCCATAGAAAGGTATTTTTTAAAAATTAATGTGTGAATTCTTTGAAAGTTTTTCAATGTATTGAATTTATTTTAAACCTTTTATGGGTTTATTTTGCAGTTTAAAAAAAAAACAAAGCAAAGTGTTTAATTATAGTGATTAGATATAATTTAGAATTTTAACTATATTTAAAATCAATATTCAATTTTTTTTTTCTTTTTGTTTTTCAAGCAAATTCAAATATGTTTCTGTGAAATCTATATAAATACATGTAATTCAATAGAAAAAATAAATACGCCAAAATTCTAGACATTTTTTCAATACAATATCGGAAAAAATATAGAATTTTTGTCGAAACATTCCAGATAAAAATTTTATTTGTTTCTCATTGTTTTGAGATAGTTTATTCATCGATGTTCTCATCGAATTCGCCATCACGTCAATAGAAAATAAAACGTTTTTTAATAAACAAATGATATTTATTGATTAAAAAAATTTATTTCTCGATATTTTTAAATTCTAAAGTATAAACTTCAATGTCTGAACCATATGTCTGCCCAAAAAATAAAACCATGAAATGTAAGAAAAATAAGTTTGTCTCGAGCGGTTTTTCTTATAGATAAATGATTTGTATACTAAACTTACAGTGCTTTTTTTTGTTGATTAATAAATTTAACCATCAAAGCATATAATATATGAAATAATTAAAATTAACTATTCAAAAAATAAAGTTTGGAGTTTATTAGAAAGCAGAATAAATATGTTTTGGTTTTTAGAACATTATCTATATTCATTTTCTCTCTTTGGGTAGGATATTTTCTTAATTAGGGTGCGTGAATTTTTACGTATAGTTTAATTAATTAAGAATATCAACTACTCATTTAATAAATAAAATGTCTTATTTTCATGTATTAACTAATACAGTTGTCACATATGAAACAATATTTTGCAATAGACATATGATAACCTATTGCAAAATTTTCATGTATGTCGTTCAATTTTTGAGTGATTTAGATTCATATATTGTAATAATGTTATTATCAATCAATCAATTTTTATTTCCAAGGGAAATTTTCCCTTTTTGAGAGGGAATACAATTTCACAGTAACAATTATTATTTCGGTCTGTATGGTTATAATACAGTAATCGGCAATTTGAAAAAGTAACGTCGTACAGAATGACGTCAATAGATGGAAGAAAACATGGCGATAACTCGGTAATCCGTCGCCCCGATTTTAACGAAACTTGTTTTATTTTTTATTTGTATTTTGCGCCGTTTTTCTGTATTTAATTATAACAAATCNTTTTTGAAGTTATTTTTGAAGTCTAGAAATGAACCACCATTACATAATGAACCACCATTTATTATATCGTATTGTTTACGCAGAAGTAATAATGTTATTATTATATTTTTATACATTTTATACATTTTTTCCAAATTGTAGCCCAATATATTAATAATAATATTATTATATTGAGCTGAAAAAAATGTAGACCTATAAATTTCCACTGTCGTCCGTTTGTCTGTCCGTATTTATGAGATAGAATCACATTGTCGAAGGCGTCGAACAGGAATATCTATTATGTAAAATATGTAATAAATTAATTAACATTTTCTGAGAAAATGTGGCTTGCGACAATCAAATTATTTTATTTTATGCCGAAAGTTTGGTTTTTTTTATATAAACTATTTCATTTTTTCATTTTTTAAAAAACATATTGAAAATCAATATTATCGAAAAATCTTTATAAAAATTGATTTTCAAAAACCATTCCAAATTGAAGTTTATAAGTAAAAAGATAAAAAGAAAACATACGGTTAGAAAAAAAATATTTATACAATAGTTACGATACGTTAAACAATAAGAAGTTATTTAATAGAATAAAGTAATAGAAAACTTCTTTTTGCTAAATTGGATATGTTCGTCGTTTATTTTCTTCCATTCTGATTACACATAAAGAAATAAAATTAATTTATTAAATGCTATCCATTCTGGATAAAATTTACAGTTTAAAATGAACATTTTTAATCTATACAAACAATACCTAATGGAAAATAAATTCTTTCAACATCTTGTTTTAACCCAATAAAAGTGAATAAAAGAATGATGAATGAAAAAGAATGAAATGAATAAAATTTGAACACATAATTAATTTATTTTAATTACTTAATAAAATAATTAAAATTAAAACGTCAGCCTACAGCTGTGGGCATCGGGGATCGAATCTGGGAGACCATTTTCATGGAATTTTTGATACTTAGTATATCCTGGATGTGGTGGGTTTCGTCCCTTACTCCCTTACTGGTCTGGCTGGATCCGTAATGAGTATAGAAAAAGAGTCTTCTTAGCACCCAAAGAATGGAAACAGTCAAAGATAAAAACTGCATGAAATATTTTGAATATATGAATGAATATTTTCATACATTTTTAGCACAAAAATTACATTTCAAACTTACTGAACTTTATAACGTTTTAAATTTTGAATAATTATTATAAGTTTTTATTAAATAAAATTTAAACACTTTTTTAAATTTTTAATTAAACGATCGAATGTACATGTATTATGATTAATCACAATTCGAAGTTAAAAATAACATTATTCTATGATTATTGAAATTTCGTAAATTAGAAAAAGTACAAAATTTTACTGTTTTAGAGTCAATTAATCTTATTTTATTTTAAATGACAGAAGGGAATATATTTAATATAAAATTAGTCGGAATTTCTTTTTACTAATTGAGGTTTGTATTTTTCATCACAATAAAATTCTTTATAAGTTATTTGATATCCAGAAATTATTAAATTTTTTTCATATTTTTATCATAACATTAAAATACAATAATATATTTTAAAATATTTTTATAATTTCTGTATGAAGAGCGTGAAAAATGCCGATACCTTAAAATTTTTTACAGTAGTCTATTAATTAAATAGCAGGAAGAAAATTATAGTATAGAATAATTAAGGATAAAAAGTAGAAAGTGGAAATATAAAACGTCAACAAAAAATGAGTATAGAAAAAGAGTCTTCTTAGCACCCAATTTCTGTATAAAGTTTATAAAAATGTATTAGAAAACCTTGATAGATAAAAATAACAATTAACCGGAAGGAAGTAGCCTATACAATTAACCGAAACAAAAAAATATCATCTATACGTACTGTAATAAAACTTAACAAATTATTTGGTAATTTTTATAAAAATATTGATGAATATATTTAAAAAATTGAATAAAAATTTTTTCAATTAAATTTAATAGCTCAAACTTTAAAATAAAAATTATCAGTATATAATATATTCTTACAAGTCGAATTTAATCGTAAATAAAAAAATGTTTTTAGTGAATGTTTCTGATTTCGTTATTTTTATATTCATTTATTAATATTTAGCAATTATACCAGAGGATTTTCTTTTACGGTCAAAACATATGCAATTTAAATAAATCAACCAATTGCTTCATTAAAATAATGTTCTTTAAACAGGTTTATTTATCTTCGTCTATCTGTAATAAACAAGTGAAAACATTAACCACTATAAAAAAACCTACATTTTTAAGATACTGTTTAGAAGACTTTATGTGTAGCGTAACACCTGAATATGGCACTAATGAAAACTAGAATGACGGTCAGTCGCGCGCGGATTTAACTTACTTTAGTGTAACTACTATTAAAGTAAATTTACTTTATCAAATCCTTCGCTTTATAAAATTGTCATTCAAATAAACCAAATCTCAGGAAGGTAGTTGTTCCTCTTAAAAGTTGCTCTCTCTCTTACAGCTTAAATTTTGTAGTCCTTAGTTTAAGTCACTGTGAATTTTGAATAAATAAATAAAATAAATTGAAAAATATTGAAAAAAATTCAATAAAACATTTCATGCAATAGTGCAAACGTTTAAAATACTAATTAAAGATTTAAAGCTTTAAAAAGTTGCCACATTAAAAGATAGATACTAAGTAAATAAATAAAAATGGCAAATATTGTAAAGTATTGTAGATTTAAAAAGTAGATTATGAATAAACAAGTCACGGGTTTCGTTATTTACGAAAATATTACGCCAAAAACATGAGATTTTAAGATATAACGTACTGTATTGTACATCTCTCTTAATATTAACTGGAAATTTTAAAAAATAAATTATCTCTATAAATAAAATGATAGGTTTATTGTGTAAATTCGAGCAAAGTTTTCTTGTGATTTCGAACATTACAATGCAAAAGCTAAAAGTAATTCGTATTTTATACTATTATATAAACTTTAAAATATTGATATATTTAAAAATTTATTATAATGAAAACGAGTAACTATTCAACTACATTAAATTACTCTAATAAAAATTTGAGGGATTATGGCAATATAATAATGTAAGAGTACTATCATTTTCTGGTTTATAACAGCCAAAACTAGTTCATTAAATAGTTATTTTCGAGTCCGAATAATCTATCGCATTCGTTAACGGCACAACTATGAAATGTTAAAAGTAGTATACCTACTGCAGTTAAATTTCTGTATATGGATATTTAGTGGAACAAAAAACATATTCTTGTTATAACGAGTTTTTTATAAAGTATCCCCTTCTTCATTTGGCACTGTAGATCTAAAATAGTATTGTTTACACAGTGACAAATGTTAGTGCAGAAAACATAGTACTCTATTATTACTTTCCTTTAGTACAAGATTTAAGTAATTTTAGTGCATGTTATTTCTACATGTTAAATATCAAAATCCAAAATCAAGCAGCATCTAAATCTTTCTAAGCAAAAATTAACTAAGTAAAAATACAAGTAAAAAATAAACAAATTCTGAAATATAATTTCTTTAGAAGAATACACTTATTAAAATAATTACACAAAGCAATTCCTTTTTGTAATTATTTTACAAAAAGGAATTGCTTTTTGTAAAATAATGTCTGGACTAAGACATCCCCGTACACTTTCTAAGAGAACTTTATTATGTTAAATGAGTTTAAAGTGACAAAGTTCCGCCAGAAATTGTATAGGGATGTCTTAGAGTTGCAAATTACATTAATTCTAAAAGTAAAAGAGGCTTTGTTACAATTATTTTTACTCAGTAAGATCGGGTTCTGGCGGATTTCGAATTTTGACTGTAACGTACAGCACTGTACAGGTTTACTAAAATTTATAATTTCTTGAAAAATACTAGAAGTGAAAAAAACTACTAAACTAAACGCTAAACAAAAAATTAGACTTTAAGACGCCAAAAACACGCTAAATCTAGCGACTCTGCTCTCATCTGATTGCAGGTCTCGTTCGTGACAGAATCGCTGTATTAAGAAAGTAACACATTTTAATTTAAAAAACCAAAAGCTAAATTAAAATTTAATTTACTGCATTATTATTATTGTAGAGAATACTGTGTTTTACAACTACAGTGAAAATTCTGTCCATAAACAGAAATTTATCTCAGAGAGGATATCAGTCAATCGAGAGAAGCTAATACGAATTGCGTAGGATTCTTATCGTTGTGAAGGGATTTATCGTTATATCGATAATCGCCGTACCGAGATTTGACTGTATACATAAATGGTATTGTTCAATATATAGGCTATATACACGCGCTGGTTTGGAAACTATGACCTTTCTGTTATTATTTTTTATGCTCGACTTACGACAAATTAGATTTTGGAAGGCGACCAGGAGTAAAGTCCGGTCATAACTCTGGACTACCTGTATATCCTTACATATATTATGAAGTAGAAAACTAATTATTAACGATATTGCAATAAAAAGCATGCTATAATATTCTTTTATCTAGCAAATTAGATTACGCTTAAATGCATACAGAAATATTACTGTTATATTTTCTGTAGAAGATACACATCTACGAATTTTTATTTATTTATTTAGGCCTATATTTCGAACAAGTTGCATGTTTCTAAGTAAAAAAAATTAACAAAATTAATTTGAATAAATGTAGACCTACGAGTTAATTTGTCAAATTTTACGGAAACTTTAATATGATTATTACTTTAAATTGTAATAATACGCTTTTTAAAATTTTTATTTTTTTATTAATAGAGTACAAAAGATATTTTTGTACTCTATTTCTTTATTTTTTTTTTCTTTTGATATTAATGTCCAGAATACATCAGCAGTTTACTTGCTGATACTGTGTTTAACTTCTATTCTAAAATACATCCAGACTAATATCTACAGAGCACGTGGTCACTAGACCAAGTGTAACAAAGGGGAGAGAGTACACACGTGCTAATACACAAGGTCACCCAACGGGAATAAGAGGTCATCTCTATATGAAACCGCAATTCTTCTAATGTTTCGTTTTCTTTCTATGTTGTTTTCTGTAATATTTGTCTTCTCTGATTTCTTGAAATATTATCTTCTAATTTTGTAATTTGTGTGATTCAATAAACGTTTCAGCAAATTTTTGGAAGTTTGCATTATTGTATGAAATAGTTTCATTACTTTTCTTAATCTTTCCATGAAATAATACAAGGAGCTATAAAATAAGTGATCTTTAATTCAATATTAGAAAAAAATCACATAAATTTTTTTGTTTTCTTTAAATGTTTAAAATTTTTTCTTAAAATTTAATTGGATAACTTTATATAACTATGGATTTATATTTAAGCTACATATCTAAATATAGAAGTATGTATGGATAACTATTATTCCTTTTAGTCTGTTCATTAGATTATCTTCTTTTGATTGATTTTATGGTTCCTCTGTTCCTAATGGCGTAGAACTTAACGATATAAAAGAGACAGGAGCAAGATAAAAACCAATAAATATAGCTAAAATTTCTTAAAGTTTTTCCACATCTGATCCCAACTGATATAACCTCAATAGAACTCTTCAAATCTCAAAATGCATCTTCGACCATCAAATAAAAAAAATTGAAACATTTCCAACAAATACTTCCATTATTAATTTTATATATATATAAACATAAAATAGAAGGAATTTCATTATTATATATATATATATATATAATAATGAAATTCCTTCTATTTTATGTTTTAAAAATAACAGAATCCACTTCCTCCTTTGATGATAAAACAACTCAGCGTTGTTCCTAGAATATGATAAATTAAAACAAATAAGAAAATATATTTCTGTACTTTTTACTGAAAGTTTGGAAACTATTATTATATTTGCTAGAAGAAGTTAATCATCTATTTATTATCGTTACTATCAAAAGTACAGCAAAAGTAACAATTCGCTCTATTAATATCATTGTTCTCTTCTGTGCTCTTTTGTTCCTACAAACTGAATGTTACAAATTTAACCCGCTCATTTTATAAGTAATTCTTATAAATGGTTTTTCTTTCTTTCTCTTTATTAACAATACATTTAATGTTTCGATATTTTATATAATTTACTCAGTCACTGGTCTTTTCTTTTAAAATTTTTCTCAAAATGATGATTTAATTTCTAGAAATAAACCTACGATCTATTCACAATATTTAGGCTATAACCAAAGTCATTTTTTAAAAATACTCATAAAACTAAAAATAATAAAATTAATAAAAGAAGCGCTAAAGTATTTTTATTTGTATCCTAACTTAATTTATTTTTGTCAATAATCATATTCATAAAAGTTTTTTAGCTGATTTGATTTTAAATTTTAAAAACTGAATTGTCAGTAGTTAACTTATTCATTGTCTCTTCCATCCTAACTGATAATTGTTCTAGTTTTAATTTAATTCATATTTGTCTCACTCTTAATCTTATCATAAAATCGTCCAATTTTCTCTCGTAAACAACCCAATTTTCCTCGATTTAATCACCCAGTTCTCTTGAGAAATTTGTTGATCATCGGAATATTAATTTGTCTTCTGTGTTTAGTTTCATCGACGATCATTCCCAAAATACGAAAGTAAATTAGAATCAATTCATAATATTTTCACATATTTTCTATTTCTAATAATCATACTTCGTAGGCAATTTTGATTCAACAATTAAATATAAACTTATAAAAATTAATTAAGTAAAAAACTTATATTCTTTGAATAAATAATCAAAACACTTTGTTACTCTACTTAAAATTCTAAAGATCTTATCATAATACTTGCAAAGATGAAAAAAAAACTTATTATTTTGAAACCCACAAATTTCTCTTTTATTTTTTAATGATTTAAAAAAATGTATACAATTTAATAAATAAATTCAAAAGTTTCTTAAAGATAAATCATCTCTCATTCAAACTATCGCCTTAGAAAATTATTTAAATTTTGTTTCATTGATTATTTCATTAATTAATGACGAATTTCTTCATAAATATAAACTCCTATCTTCTTAAGATCTTTTGTTGAATCCTTCTATAGTATGGGGCGAAGCTGAATTGTGCTTAGTTATTTCGAAATTAAAACTTGAAGTGGCATGTGGTCCGCATAATACGCCCTTTTAATTACTTCTTAGAAGTTTGTAATTAATAAAATGCTTATTATTGTGAACACCGCTTTACAACATTTTATAATCTACAAATCTTAGAAAATTATTTTCATCTGAGTAATATGTAAAAAAAAATGTATTTAATATATAGTAACTGTCGTAGTATTTATCTTACTTCTAATATTAGAAAAACTCTTTAAAAAGTCAAATAAAAATAGGGTTATTCACTTTATTTAATTCTTTACAATTAACTTAATTTAATAATTATAAATTGATGTATTAGTCATTTCGTTGAGCCATTTAGGTGTTTTTATGTTACATATCTCTTATCGCTCAAAGAGCACACCTACTTCTTATTCTTATTCCTAAAAACCAAAAAAATATATATAAATTTATATCAATGATCTAATGAAATTGCTAATTGATAATGTTCATTATTTAATTAAACAGTTGTTAAATTTTCTGTTGAGCGGTAAAACGGTAATCTCTAATTAGTAGGGATTAGCGTTTTACTTTTCTATCAAATGTTAGTTTACAAAGGAAATTAAACGTTTAATTTATATTCTATTACAAATTCCTTACAAATTAATTATCATAAAATATAAATTGCAATTTTTTAAATAATATACTAAAACGTAGTAGAATTTTTTTATTATAGAAAATAACGTGTTGAGTTGATAATTTAAAAATATTTAAAAATCTAGTTTTCAGTAAATAGCATTTTCAATTATATTACAGTTGTTTAATATAGCAATTAATTTATTTTCGCGTTAAAAAATTAAAATAATTATATTAAATTTTATTTAAAACTTTAAAATAAAGGTTTATATTTACTTTTCTCATTTACTTCATATTTATTTTTAATAAAGTTTTTCTGATTCGAAATTTATATCATACTTATTACTTTTAACTATAATGAATAGAAAATTACATCTCTAAAATGTCAAATAATCTTTTAATATTCTAATTGTCTAAATAAGTATCAATTACTAGAACTTTTGTAAATTACCTTTTTCCAATCCTTTTCTTTTTATTGAAATATTTATTTTCAATTACAGTGATTTTTAAGGATTAATTACAGAATTAAAATTTTATTTATTATCCTTATCATAATTTACATCAGTAGTGTAGTGTCCATCTCCACCTTTTTCCTGTATTAAAAAAAGAGAAATGTTACTGTTTTTAGGTTATGTACAGAAACAAATGAAAATTCACATTTTTGTACGCACTATTATTATTCATTTTTCATATTTTATCAAAATTATTTAAATATGATATTCTAGTTTTTAAATGCCCATTTACGAAAATACAAGATAATTACTTTAACCTATTTCCTGGTGCTAAAAAGATCTTTCCAGCAGTAGTCAAACCTGGTTAAGTCGAACTGCGTTAACTCGAAGCAGTCTGCAGATCACGGGCACAGTATATAAAGTTTTCTATATAATATGATCTCTTTAAGTCGAAATTGACGGTACTTTTAACTCGAGCTTATTTTCTCATGTATTCTCCACTCTTTGATAGATCCATTTCCTCTCATATTCTGTGTGAATACAGACGATTACGATAAACGAACGCTTTGGCTCCATGCCGAACATAACACCATGCCACTACAATCTGGCATCGATATCCTTTTACTAATAGCAGTGTTACCGACGTTCTGATTGAGATACAAGAGGGTACCATGACAACACACTGAAAAACGCGATAAACTGTATGTAATTTTGTAATCATCCTGTGAAGAGATTCTGTAGAAATGGCTTGATAACGGGTAATTTACGGCTACAGAAAAATTTGAGAAAATCGGATATTAAATTCGTTAACTTGAAACTCCTTAACTCGAAATCGGAACTTTTTATCCCTTCAAATTCGACTTAACGAGACTTTATTGTATATATATATGAATATAAAGGAATAAACATTGAAAAATGTTATATATATTTAATCAGAATCAGAATTTCATTTATGAAACGTGATCTACGGTCTGAAGTTTAACATAGCACTCCAGCAAACCGAAAGTGTCACCAGTATTTCTCTCTTTCTTTCAAAACTTATCGAAGATTTAAATACTAACAGCACTTTGAGTTGAAACTTTGTCATAATCTGCATATATTTTGAGACTAGTTATATATTTGTTAAATATTTTTACTTCCGTTTAAATTATTTTCCTGTTTGTAGTTGTTTGAGATGAAAATCATTTCTATCCCGGACGATAAATTGACGACATCTGATTTCGCCAACTTTCTTAATTTTTATAGTCATTTTTTAAGTAAAATTTTTGCATTTTATAATTGAATTTTTTATTCCAATTATCCGTCTCGCTATCAACACAATTAATTTTAAGTTATTCTTTGTTTTATACACATAGCCCATAAGTTACGTCACGCAGATATGGGTGGGTGAGTGTGCGGAAAATTGTTACGATGCATTACAAGGGAGTGCAATGCTTATATAAACGTTACGTAATGCTAGGATTATTTTGGAGTTGGAGTTTCATTTTTGTGATTCATCTTTGTTTCTGAACCGTACTGTTTATATCACTGTTTTTTTACGTTTTTACATGTAATTAACGAACGTTTAGTATCTTTTGCTGTGCATTATTCCTTAGTAAAGTTAAAAGATTAATCTAAGATATGCGTAACGTAATTTTGCGGGTGAGTGTGTGCGATGCATTATAGAGCGTTACGGGTTTGAGATGTTAGTTGAAAAGTATAAAAATATTGTCACATAATTTATGGAACTATCCCTTATACTAATTCTAGACGATCCTTATAATTATCTAACTGTAATGATTACTAGAACAATCCATATTGAAATATCAAAGGAATTTAATACAGACTGTATCATGTATATATTATCAGTGAGATTGAGTTGCGCGCCTGCTAGTAGTTTCTGCTAGTAGTACAGTACATTACGGCCACTGTAACGTTTACAGTCATTCAAAAAAAGAACATGTGGAAACTGCTCGATAGTTCGAAAACAATACATAAATTTTTCCATTTCTGCCGAGCGCAAGGGTGATGGAAGGAAATAGTTTTAAGAACATTTAGTATAACATACTAGCAATAACTGATCTTACAGGACGACGAATAACATTGTATAAATCATTACACAAAAGTTAACTTTATTTTGCTATAGCAGTGTACAGTTCATGTTCAAAAAAATCATATTCAGAGATACTGTAAAAATGTAGACAGTTAAGAATGGCGTTTTGGATGGCATGTAACACATATAACATACCTGGCATCTCCGTCCTAAAAGCCTTTTGTATTATTTTCTCAAGCTTGCCAAGATTACGCAACGTAAATTGATGCTTTAGATTTCCTCACGGGAAAAACATCCAGCGGGGTCAAGTCCGGAGAGCGTGGTGACTACAAAACAGGATAGCGTTGTTCTATCCATCGATTGTCGAACCGCCCTATAAGTCACGTCTATCCGGATATGAGCCAGCGCGTCATCCTGCTAATACCAAATCTACCGTACTTGCTCTAACGGCAAGTCATCGAGCCATTCGTCCACCATCGTGTGCAGGATACTAAGACACTGGTCACTAGTTTGGGTGTCGCGTATGAATAGGAGACCAAAAACTTGCTTATTCTTCATACTATACCAGACGTTTACTGTAAAACGCATCTGGTGTCGCATATTTCGCGTGCATTATGAAGCATGTTGTACACAATGGTGCACATTATGGCAGTTAAATACTTCATTCCGGAAAAAAAAAGTGTTTCCAGTTAATAAAATATGCTCAAATAACTTATTGGACCTGTCATAAATTTAACATCATGTTGCACCATTCAAATCGCTGTACACCATCCCTGTATGTTGTGCCGAATGCAGTTAGTAGTTGAATGGATGCACATCATGGCAAAGTAAAATATAATGTACAAGTATTTATGACGATCCCACATTGTTTCGCTGATTCACTCATGCTTGTATGTGGTTATGCGTGAAATTATACCAAAACTTCGACATCATGAAGGTGTGGGTAAAGTGGATCTTGATCCTTAACTACAAATTTGCATCAAGCGGCGTATTAGGTTCAGAATCGTTGTATGTGTAGGTCTTAGTGCAGCTGGAATGTGTTCGTGGAATTTATGTGCTGCTTCTCGTGCATTTTGTCTCATTTATCCATACATAATGTATGATCATTTTACAGTAAACGGCTACGAAAATTTACTGATACGCTCGTGAGTAAGGCCATGTCGCAGTACGCTATCAATTAGCAAATTGTTACTAACTTTTTTATCTATCAATATATGCACATCGGTATCGTGTGTTATCACATGATTTATCAAAATCGCATTTTTAATTTTGATTTTATTCTTATTTTTAAAAATTTGCGTATTGCCTCGAATCTACTGCTACTGCCTGATTTAGACACGTCCTTTTATTTAAATGAATGAATGTATTTTATTGTAAACATCGCAGTGAAATTTATTTCTGTATATTGTCTTTTATTTGTGAATATTTTCAAAGAATTTTTCATGTTGATTTTTAATCATTTGTGGTTGTTTTCAATAATGGATATATTTAGATATTTGTTTAAAATTTGGTTAAAAATTTTCTAATTCCACTTTTTAATATGAAATTAAAATGTTTATTTGTGGTTCTATTGAATTACAGATGAACCTTTTTATTCCTTATTCAATCTTTCATAGATGAATATGGGTAATATAATACTTTAAGATATTTTCCGTAAATTTCACGTAAATTAGTAAATTCAATTATTTCTAGAAGTTTTGTAGTAGAATTGTTTGCTCTATTTAAAATTTGAAAAAGTCGCTTCGATCTGTTTTCTCAGCATGAGGTATAAAAATTATCACAGCGGAGGACCACAGGTTGAGCACCATTGATCTATATAATCCACTTAAATTCTTTTACGTAAAGAAGTAAATTATATATGAGTATTTGATAATTATAATATTAAATTTTATTGATAATTCATCTTAATCTCAACCAATAAAAATCCTTTTGTTTTCTTCTAATAATATATTTTTTAAATGTAATAACATTGTTTTCATGTTTTTAATAATAAATTTTTGATTAAAAGAAAGCATTCTGCAGAAAGCAATATATATTCGAAAAATATATGCCCATACTGTAATGTAGATAGAACAAGTTTAAAACTTTTTTAAATCTATGAACAGCTTATGCCTATAATTTTAAATTCTGTACATCTTTATTGTTGGCTTTAAATCTATACTAAACAATATTTTGTGAATTCCATTATGATTGAATATTTCATACATTAATTTTTCTTTATTTTTGTAGATAAAAAGTAAAATATGGCAATAAGAGAAGTATCATTGTTATACGCCTAAATGTTAATCCTTACAAGAAATATATAAAAATGTTTTCAACAAAAAGATATATTTATTTTCTCATCTACCCTATTTGCTCAGTACCCTATTGGGACCTTCTCTCGTCTTTCGTACCCTTTTCTCGTCCTTTCACTTTCTTTCTTTCTTCGTCCTAGATGCCTAAATATGCTCTACAACAGTTACGAGAAACATGTGATATCCGGGGCTTTGAAAACGTAATTTCATTTTATCGTTTACTGTCTCATGCCACCATTCGACCCTAACTAAGTCGATATTCGTGACGAAGAATATTCAAACTAAACTCGACTAGTGAAAAGACCAGAATAAAATATGTATTACTACTGTAGTTTGGATATCATTAGCAAATACAATAGCCTCTCGTTGTGTCGAGCTTATCGAGAGACAAAGAAAAAGCGCGATATAACCGAGTACTAAAAATTCTGAGCTTATACTAAACAGATTATACATGCTATAAAATCTCTATCCTCTATTATTTCATCAGCAAATGCTTCTGATATAAAATAAGCTTAGTTTTGCAATACTGAATTTTATTCGTGGTTATATCATATTAATTAATTGACGTTTAAGTACACATCGATACTATGAATGCCAACTTAGCATTATTGTTTCTTTAACAATGACATTTAAAGACAAATGTTGTCGATATAAAAACAAAATATCGGTTGCGATTTTATTATACAATATTAAATTTATAATAAATTGCTTATTAAAAATTCGTATAATTTATATTTTTCAATAAAACTATAAATACAGTAATTGAAAATTAAAAAATAAAGAACAAATATTGAACACATAAAAGAACATTAAAANAAAATAATTTTTAACGTGTCAAAAACACAATCTCGCCAATTAATAATAATTAAAAGATAATTAATAAATTGATCTAAATTTCTATAAAAGAAATTATTATTAAAATTCGATTAGTTCTCCTTTAATTACAACAATTTGTGCTTGAATACGAACAAAAATGAATACGAATAAATGCAGTAAAAACAAATAGAACCTTTACTGGAATATATATATATATATTCCTCTTTAATCGGAAGTATGTTTGTTTCTATTTTCATTTCAAAATTCAATTTTTTGAGAAAAGAAAACAGCAATTCAGAAGAAAAATGTGTATATAATTCCTAATGTCATTTTAACAGACTAAAATTTCTCTTTTAAACTTTCATTCAACAGAATTGAAAACTAGGAAACTCCATTCTAGCTTTTCGACAATATCTTGAGAGTTCTGTATCTGTGACTTTTTCCTCAGGCTTTCTTAACCATGTCACTCCATTCTGGTCTTCTCCTTAGACACTTTTCGTCTTTTCTTCGCTCAGGAATTCTTTCTGAAACTTTCATCATTCATCCTTTTCAGATGCCAAACCACCATTTTATCGATTCTGTACTGTGTTTTTATTTATAATCATTCATCTTCAATTGTATCCTCATTTAATCAATGTTTCGATTTGTCTCATTTTTACAAGCCTTTTCTCAAAATTTTCTTCTCTCTTCTTTTTGTATTACTAGTTTTCTTTTCTGTACATTGCATTAATAAATTAAATTTACTATTGTTGAATGATGAAAATTAAATTTTATTAACTTCTAAGAATTTAATTCAATAATACTTATTTAATATTTTGCAAAATTTTTTCATGTTTAATAATAATTTTAATGCATTAGAAATAATTTACATAAACTTTACATTCAGAAATTTGCCTAATCATTCTTATTTTATAGAACAATGATTATACGCTTTTTATTATAAAAGATCATTGAATTCCTTATTAAATTTCTTCAATTGTTTTTATATTTCAAATTTTTATAATTTTTATTAGAAATACTTGCATTAAGCTTATCACTGATCTGTCTAGTTGTATGAATTTGTAAAACAGTTATTCTCGTGTTCATTATGTAAAATGATAGAAAAATAAAGAACAAATATTGAACACATAAAAGAACATTAAAACTTATAAAATTTCAGAGTAAAAATTCTCTAAAAAGTAAAATAGAATTACTACTGTGTATAAAAATTTTAGAACTTTCTGTTCAGAAATAAAAAAATCTACTCCTTACACTCTACGCAGTGAATTCGATCTTTCACACCTTTGTGTGAATGATGCAATACTGCCAATTCACATAAAAATGTGAAATTCCGAATTCACAGAAACTTGTAAATGAAGAGACAGTACTTAAAATCAGTGAATAAACAATTTTTAATATCAAAAGAAAACATAAATGTTGACGAATTTATTGTTTCACCTGCATTAGTAGTTTCAAGGACAATGGGAGGAATAAAATATCGCATTTCGTTGCAAACAGAAATTCAATGTCAATTGGCAATTTAAAATTTATTGACTCGAGTACTTTTAAATTTTGGGTGTCCAAAAAACAAAGCGCGATATATCCGAATCCGCGATATATCGAGGAACTACTGTATTATTTTAGGATCTAGCCTGCTGAAAGTTATACAATATGTTGATACTCAGCCGACTTTACCCTACAACTTTGTGAGAAAAATGTATGCGGCCTGCCCGGAACCAACTAAGTTCTCTTGAGGCCCGCATTCAGATAAGGTTACTCATCACTGCTCTACATCATTATAATAAATTATAAGCATCTATATATAAAACTCCAAATTAAAAATTATAACTGTATAATCAAAATATATTGATGAAAGCGAATATTAATTTAAAAACTATATCTCAAGATTATAGTTTGAGACAATTTGAGTATTTTAAGAACATAGTACTTATGCATAGTGATATTGTTTATCATAATGGACATTACCAATATCCTTATTACCGCAGTGTATTTAATCTTTTATTAATCTTAGGGCTGTTCTGAAAAGAAATAAAAAAATCTGTTCCTTCAGAACATGCCTTATGACAGATATATGTTCTACTGTTTATACAGTCACCACGTTCATCCCGTTTTTTCAGATTAACTATTTATTAATACGAAATAACGAATAATTCTAAAACAGCAAAAAAAATGTCAATAAAATTCTTATATACTTATAGTATTGTATATTTATGTCGCGAATTTATTAAATCTTTCGAGCGAGAAATATGAATTTCAAATTGGCATAATCTTTCTTCCTCGAACATTATTTGTTTAAATTATTTTTCATACTACCTTTAACATCGAAAATTTTCATGATATCTAGCATATTATTATTAACTATGACAAATTTATGATGATAAAGTAACTTTCACTATCTTAAGAGAGTGGTGTAAAATTGTATATATATATTTGTGTTTGTTAGTGTGTCTTTTGTTGATCTTTTTCACTAATCAAATATATTTTTGCTATTTTTTTTTTCTTTTTTTAAATTCGTATTCCGGTTTTCACAGTCTATCTCTATCTTTGTGATTCAACACTGAAATTGAGTCATGAGGATGTGAATGTTCCGTATTAATATTTGCATTTGGATTTATCCGTTCTATACAAATACATCAATTATACGAATGTACAATAATTGAATCTTCAAATGCTAATCACTCAATTTACATAGAAGTTAGAATTATTTAAATATCGACAAATTTGCAAATTCAAATGAGCCATGTACAGTACTTTTTAACACTAAGATGATTTTGTTTACTATGATGAAGTTTTCAATCTTTTAAATTTAATTATTTATTATAAAAAGTGTAAAATAAAACATTATTAATTTTTAAGTAATAATAATTCGAATTACAGTAAATAAATTTTAATATAAAAATTAAGATTTTTTTAATATTTGACAAATGATTTTTATGCCCTGTTTTCATTGGATCAATAAAATATTGTAATATTAATTAAATATATATTTTTTAATTTTACATGTTATCTAATGTTATTTTTATATATATTATTTATTTTATTTCCTTTGAAAGTTATTAAGACAATGATCTATCTTCGAAAGTTGGGTAGTTTGACGAAGGTAGAACAAAGTTAATAACCTTATGAAGACTCTATGACGGAAATACTTACATGAAAGGAAGGAAAGGAAGGGAAGCATATCTAAGACAATTCGGAGAGGAAAAATTGTAGAAATAACCAAAGTAACATAGATGATTAAGCACAAAAGGAACAGAATGGTAAACATAGAAAACTTTCGTACAGCAATTTAATGAGGAGAGTTAAAGATGATAAATTTACATACAACAAAACATAACTTTATTCTCTAATTTATAAATATATATTAATTAATAATAAATTAATAATTACTACATATTAGTTTTTACTTTTAAATGATCTAGCGAATCAATCAATAAACATTTATTTAAACACTTTTATATTTTAAAATAATTTACTATTAAACTATAACAGATTAAAATAATTAAAATTAAAAGTAATCTTTGAAATAATCACTTAAATAAATAATACTTCTGTATATTATAAAATAGTAAATTTTAAATTATTCTATAAGCAGGAAATAAATTACGACATAATATAACAATTAAAAGTAAATAATTAATCTATTAATCTATTAATACAGGAAGTTAGTTTATTTTTAATGTTGTAAATATATATCCTAAAAAGTACTGTACCCCTATATATGTATATCATTAACAAGAGAAGTAAATGCTAGGTTAATTATTATATTTATTTTTTCAACTTTTTAACACGACGGATATTATTTTAATAGTAAACTTATCTATTTAATTATTTAATTCTTTTATTTTAAAATGTATATTTATTGTCCATTTCATTTGATTTTACTTCCTGTGAAGAATGTCGTAATTTTGATGATTATGGAAGAACGTTTAATATTATTTTGTAAGTTATCCAAACGAGGAATTTAATATCCGCCGATAAAAATCTATGTTTTGGTGTTTTTTTTTCGTTTCTTTGTAGAATCGAATATCAACGAATTGTGAAATTACGGCAATTACATTAAAGTTTACAATGAATTACTATTTTTTTATTTATTTATCTTTTCATTCAGTTCTTGATCGATTTAATGAATAATATTTTTCTCGCAATTCACTGACTTTCTTTGAATTTATTGCGTCAAACCTTAGGAAATAAGTGATCGTTTAATTCATTTCAATTCGATAAACTTTATTGCATTAAAGAAAGACCTTGTTACAAGTGTATTTGTCTAGGAAGGGAGTGACAAGCTTTCTCTACAAATATTTATAAAACAATAATAAAAGATATATCAATTAGCATCAATTAATTAGTTTATACTCGGCATAAAAATTACGAAAAAGTTATAAGATTTGTAAATAATAAAGAGTTTTTTTAGTATTGAACTAATAAACGTAATTAAACAATTTTTTATCTAATAAATGGTTTTTTCTTAAATCTTTTACATAAATATTTTGATATTTATCCTAAAGGTGAATTATTGTCATAAATTATCTTTTAATAAATAGTTGATGTATAAGAGTTAAACTCTTATATTTAAAAGAAAAAGTGGTTTATTTATTAAATATAAATATCTAAATTTTTACAGAAAATCTTCACTAAGTGCTGTATATTTTTTAAAACTCTATTGTAATTTGTGAAATTTTAGATCCTTAATTCTAAATTATTTCTCATACTTTAGTATAATTAACAAAGGATATAAATATAAAATTTGTGATTTTTATTTTCTTATATATTATGGCGAATTTATTAAATTATAAAACCATTATTCGCTACATAATTTAATCAATTAATAATATTGTTAACATTAATATTTAATTCTAAAAAATTTATACTAGGTCAAGTATAGTTAGATGGTCTTTATATTCATTTAAATATTAGATCTAGTTATTAAAATAATCGAAAAACTTTGTTAAGAAAAAATGTAATTTAAAATGTTTTTTCAAGTACAAAACTTTATCAAAATTATTTATATTTAACTCATTTAATCTTCATTATTTGCTTATTTTTATTAAGAACTTCTAAATTTACAAATGAGTCTTAATGAGCTTAAACACTTTTTTCGTAAATAAAAAGTATTAAAGGATAACAATTAAAATTTTTGTTAGACTTCTTATAATTGTTTATCTTATAATATTTAATTTAAGATCATGTAATTAAGCATTTAGTATTTTATTAAATAAAAATGGCATCTTTTGAATTACAATATATTGTCACGTAACAAAACGACTTTTGCAATCAAATAACATAAAAATATAGTGGAAATTTTTAAACTCAGCTCTTTAAATCATTTACATTAGTAATTAAATCATTACTAATGATATAATTACTTATTATCCAAGAAATAGTCCATGCTTCCAGTCACGATTCATATCTAGTTAAACATCGTAGATTAACTATTTTTCCCAGAAGTCATTAAGGATATGACGCCACGATGTGATGTCACAGTCTGATGTGGGAGTATCCTCTTTTCTCCAATAGAATATCAGATCTTGGTAGATAAATACAACCCAGAACATAGACATGCTTCAATTATCAAGCGATATCTTCCAATATTTTCATACTAAGTCATACTGACATTAGTCTGAGATACAAGGTAAGCTCAATTCATGTAGTTCAGATCTCACGCTTTCTATCGTCAATAGCATAAATTATTTTCCTAATTTTTATGTTAATTTTCTATAAATTAATAAAATATTTATTTGTTTTTTGCTGCAAAGTTAATTCATTTCATATTATAACTTCTGAGAAAGTTTATAATCTAAACGTTTAATTTACTAATTATTAAGTGCAATCTTCATAATTACTTGAAAATGTGAATCTATATTTTTAATTAACTAATTATTAGAGTTTATTAAAAGTTTGAATATATTCTAAAACAAATTATATTTTATTTATTTCTGAATAAATACTTCTATTATATTAACATATAAATATTTTTATTTCCTGTAGGTAACTATGGCTCGATGTGCCCTTTGTTTGTTCTTTATTTTCTGTTGTTTGATCATAATTCAAGGGAGAGAAGTAAAAAGACAGACTAATTTTGTAACATTGGGTTGCATGGGTACTTTCGACAAACATAAATTTAATGTAGTTAGCAGAATATGTGAAGATTGCTTCAAACTATACAGAGAACCGGAAGTATTAAGAGGATGCAAGTAAGTGATAAATCGATACTTTTTTTTTTCTTTTCTTTAGAAAATATAACTAGAAAAGTTTTTCTATATTTTTTTAATTAAAAATGTAAATACAATTTTTTGTTAAAATGGTTTATTTTAAGAAATTATTTTAAAATTCTTAAATATTAATAAATACTTATAAAGTATAAGTGAAAAATATACTTAATTGAAAATTTTCCAAGTAATTTTAAACTGTAAAATCACGGCAGGAAACTTAATTTAATGTAATTAAGTTTAATATAATGCCATCAGGAAATTTTAATTAATGTTAAAATGATTTAACAGGTCCAACTGTTTCAAGAACTCTTATTTTCCTCGATGTGTTGAGGCTTTATTAAGAACTGAAGAACTCGAAAATCTTCAAACATTCGTAGAAGAACTTTATGAATGAAAAGAAAAGCCAAAATTTTTCCAAATGACATTTGTAATACTTAATGATCAACGTGATTTATTTATTTACAAAACGTTTATTTATTATTTATTTATTTATTTATTCTTATGTGAACAATAATTAATAAATTTAAAAAATTTGAAACAATATCTGTTTTTTTCTAAACATTTTAACGTACATTTTCTGAATTTTATTAATTAAGTAGTAAAATAATATATTAATTTTTAAGTGATTCTTTATTAAGTAATTTATAAATAAATTTTAGTTAATTTTTTTATCTTAAATTTTAAAAATTAAAATAATTTTTAACGTGTCAAAAACACAATCTCGCCAATTAATAATAATTAAAAGATAATTAATAAATTGATCTAAATTTCTATAAAAGAAATTATTATTAAAATTCGATTAGTTCTCCTTTAATTACAACAATTTGTGCTTGAATACGAACAAAAATGAATACGAATAAATGCAGTAAAAACAAATAGAACCTTTACTGGAATATATATATATATATTCCTCTTTAATCGGAAGTATGTTTGTTTCTATTTTCATTTCAAAATTCAATTTTTTGAGAAAAGAAAACAGCAATTCAGAAGAAAAATGTGTATATAATTCCTAATGTCATTTTAACAGACTAAAATTTCTCTTTTAAACTTTCATTCAACAGAATTGAAAACTAGGAAACTCCATTCTAGCTTTTCGACAATATCTTGAGAGTTCTGTATCTGTGACTTTTTCCTCAGGCTTTCTTAACCATGTCACTCCATTCTGGTCTTCTCCTTAGACACTTTTCGTCTTTTCTTCGCTCAGGAATTCTTTCTGAAACTTTCATCATTCATCCTTTTCAGATGCCAAACCACCATTTTATCGATTCTGTACTGTGTTTTTATTTATAATCATTCATCTTCAATTGTATCCTCATTTAATCAATGTTTCGATTTGTCTCATTTTTACAAGCCTTTTCTCAAAATTTTCTTCTCTCTTCTTTTTGTATTACTAGTTTTCTTTTCTGTACATTGCATTAATAAATTAAATTTACTATTGTTGAATGATGAAAATTAAATTTTATTAACTTCTAAGAATTTAATTCAATAATACTTATTTAATATTTTGCAAAATTTTTTCATGTTTAATAATAATTTTAATGCATTAGAAATAATTTACATAAACTTTACATTCAGAAATTTGCCTAATCATTCTTATTTTATAGAACAATGATTATACGCTTTTTATTATAAAAGATCATTGAATTTCTTATTAAATTTCTTCAATTGTTTTTATATTTCAAATTTTTATAATTTTTATTAGAAATACTTGCATTAAGCTTATCACTGATCTGTCTAGTTGTATGAATTTGTAAAACAGTTATTCTCGTGTTCATTATGTAAAATGATAGAATTAATATTTAATTCTAAA
>NW_019384531.1:232776-244255 GCF_000671375.1 Centruroides sculpturatus | reverse complement strand
ACACTGTATTATTACCTTAAAAAACCAAGTAATAAAATATATTTATCTTCAGATTCACGTTTACATTATATATTTATATAAGTTATTAAATTAATTATATTTTTAATATTAAGCTTATACTTTTAAAAATTCAATAAAATAATTAATATACTTAATTAGAAGAATAAGTATTTCTTAGTTAATAGCTTTAATATTAAAGTAAATAATTATGTGCTGAAATAAGAATATTAAAATAGTCTATTATTAATGATATAATATATAAAACAATTACAAATAAAATAACTTTCATATTTTAGCCTGAAATATATATTATCTGCATTCTAGTAAATTATTATCGAAATTTATTTCGGATATTCATCATGTGAATAAAATCTTATTAATATCTTCTGACAAAAGAAAAAAAATTAATAAAATTTTCTAATAAATTATATTGCCTTAATCATAATAAGACGTTAATTGAATCTAATTCATTACAATTTTTAATAAATTATTTCCAATTTTGATTGTTGTGATCATTAACTCAAGAAAGACTTGTTCATTAATAAATACTAAATATGAATTTATTTTAATTTTAAATTTCTCTCACAAGAATTTAATCTATTCCAAAATCATTTATTATTTTTATTAGCTAACATCATGAAAACCTTTTACTTGTTAATAAAATTCGCCGAAGTTAATTTAAAATTAACAATTCCTTTCAAATATCTGACTTTCAAACTTTCTAAATAATGTCATTGATCAATGATTTATGAATGGCTATAAAATTTTAACCTCTGTGATTGCCCACAAATTAAAATATTCACAAATTAAATTACGTTTTTGAGCAATTTACTTGATTTATGAATAATTTCTACACTTTACTCGGTGATTAATATATTCAATAACATTAAAGTACTATAAATTAATTTTAAATGATGAAATAAAGTCAATAAACAATTTTTTCATAAATTATTTTCATATTTATATCAAATCTTGTTCTTTATATTAATTTTCTTAATGTTTATCAATCATGTTTGTAAATGTGGAGNTACAGTACTTTTTAACACTAAGATGATTTTGTTTACTATGATGAAGTTTTCAATTTTTTAAATTTAATTATTTATTATAAAAAGTGTAAAATAAAACATTATTAATTTTTAAGTAATAATAATTCGAATTACAGTAAATAAATTTTAATATAAAAATTAAGATTTTTTTAATATTTGACAAATGATTTTTATGCCCTGTTTTCATTGGATCAATAAAATATTGTAATATTAATTAAATATATATTTTTTAATTTTACATGTTATCTAATGTTATTTTTATATATATTATTTATTTTATTTCCTTTGAAAGTTATTAAGACAATGATCTATCTTCGAAAGTTGGGTAGTTTGACGAAGGTAGAACAAAGTTAATAACCTTATGAAGACTCTATGACGGAAATACTTACATGAAAGGAAGGAAAGGAAGGGAAGCATATCTAAGACAATTCGGAGAGGAAAAATTGTAGAAATAACCAAAGTAACATAGATAATTAAGCACAAAAGGAACAGAATGGTAAACATAGAAAACTTTCGTACAGCAATTTAATGAGGAGAGTTAAAGATGATAAATTTACATACAACAAAACATAACTTTATTCTGTAATTTATAAATATATATTAATTAATAATAAATTAATAATTACTACATATTAGTTTTTACTTTTAAATGATCTAGCGAATCAATCAATAAACATTTATTTAAACACTTTTATATTTTAAAATAATTTACTATTAAACTATAACAGATTAAAATAATTAAAATTAAAAGTAATCTTTGAAATAATCACTTAAATAAATAATACTTCTGTATATTATAAAATAGTAAATTTTAAATTATTCTATAAGCAGGAAATAAATTACGACATAATATAACAATTAAAAGTAAATAATTAATCTATTAATCTATTAATACAGGAAGTTAGTTTATTTTTAATGTTGTAAATATATATCCTAAAAAGTACTGTACCCCTATATATGTATATCATTAACAAGAGAAGTAAAAGCTAGGTTAATTATTATATTTATTTTTTCAACTTTTTAACACGACGGATATTATTTTAATAGTAAACTTATCTATTTAATTATTTAATTCTTTTATTTTAAAATGTATGTTTATTGTCCATTTCATTTGATTTTACTTCCTGTGAAGAATGTCGTAATTTTGATGATTATGGAAGAACGTTTAATATTATTTTGTAAGTTATCCAAACGAGGAATTTAATATCCGCCGATAAAAATCTATGTTTTGGTGTTTTTTTTTCGTTTCTTTGTAGAATCGAATATCAACGAATTGTGAAATTACGGCAATTACATTAAAGTTTACAATGAATTACTATTTTTTTATTTATTTATCTTTTCATTCAGTTCTTGATCGATTTAATGAATAATATTTTTCTCGCAATTCACTGACTTTCTTTGAATTTATTGCGTCAAACCTTAGGAAATAAGTGATCGTTTAATTCATTTCAATTCGATAAACTTTATTGCATTAAAGAAAGACCTTGTTACAAGTGTATTTGTCTAGGAAGGGAGTGACAAGCTTTCTCTACAAATATTTATAAAACAATAATAAAAGATATATCAATTAGCATCAATTAATTAGTTTATACTCGGCATAAAAATTACGAAAAAGTTATAAGATTTGTAAATAATAAAGAGTTTTTTTAGTATTGAACTAATAAACGTAATTAAACAATTTTTTATCTAATAAATGGTTTTTTCTTAAATCTTTTACATAAATATTTTGATATTTATCCTAAAGGTGAATTATTGTCATAAATTATCTTTTAATAAATAGTTGATGTATAAGAGTTAAACTCTTATATTTAAAAGAAAAAGTGGTTTATTTATTAAATATAAATATCTAAATTTTTACAGAAAATCTTCACTAAGTGCTGTATATTTTTTAAAACTCTATTGTAATTTGTGAAATTTTAGATCCTTAATTCTAAATTATTTCTCATACTTTAGTATAATTAACAAAGGATATAAATATAAAATTTGTGATTTTTATTTTCTTATATATTATGGCGAATTTATTAAATTATAAAACCATTATTCGCTACATAATTTAATCAATTAATAATATTGTTAACATTAATATTTAATTCTAAAAAATTTATACTAGGTCAAGTATAGTTAGATGGTCTTTATATTCATTTAAATATTAGATCTAGTTATTAAAATAATCGAAAAACTTTGTTAAGAAAAAATGTAATTTAAAATGTTTTTTCAAGTACAAAACTTTATCAAAATTATTTATATTTAACTCATTTAATCTTCATTATTTGCTTATTTTTATTAAGAACTTCTAAATTTACAAATGAGTCTTAATGAGCTTAAACACTTTTTTCGTAAATAAAAAGTATTAAAGGATAACAATTAAAATTTTTGTTAGACTTCTTATAATTGTTTATCTTATAATATTTAATTTAAGATCATGTAATTAAGCATTTAGTATTTTATTAAATAAAAATGGCATCTTTTGAATTACAATATATTGTCACGTAACAAAACGACTTTTGCAATCAAATAACATAAAAATATAGTGGAAATTTTTAAACTCAGCTCTTTAAATCATTTACATTAGTAATTAAATCATTACTAATGATATAATTACTTATTATCCAAGAAATAGTCCATGCTTCCAGTCACGATTCATATCTAGTTAAACATCGTAGATTAACTATTTTTCCCAGAAGTCATTAAGGATATGACGCCACGATGTGATGTCACAGTCTGATGTGGGAGTATCCTCTTTTCTCCAATAGAATATCAGATCTTGGTAGATAAATACAACCCAGAACATAGACATGCTTCAATTATCAAGCGATATCTTCCAATATTTTCATACTAAGTCATACTGACATTAGTCTGAGATACAAGGTAAGCTCAATTCATGTAGTTCAGATCTCACGCTTTCTATCGTCAATAGCATAAATTATTTTCCTAATTTTTATGTTAATTTTCTATAAATTAATAAAATATTTATTTGTTTTTTGCTGCAAAGTTAATTCATTTCATATTATAACTTCTGAGAAAGTTTATAATCTAAACGTTTAATTTACTAATTATTAAGTGCAATCTTCATAATTACTTGAAAATGTGAATCTATATTTTTAATTAACTAATTATTAGAGTTTATTAAAAGTTTGAATATATTCTAAAACAAATTATATTTTATTTATTTCTGAATAAATACTTCTATTATATTAACATATAAATATTTTTATTTCCTGTAGGTAACTATGGCTCGATGTGCCCTTTGTTTGTTCTTTATTTTCTGTTGTTTGATCATAATTCAAGGGAGAGAAGTAAAAAGACAGACTAATTTTGTAACATTGGGTTGCATGGGTACTTTCGACAAACATAAATTTAATGTAGTTAGCAGAATATGTGAAGATTGCTTCAAACTATACAGAGAACCGGAAGTATTAAGAGGATGCAAGTAAGTGATAAATCGATACTTTTTTTTTTCTTTTCTTTAGAAAATATAACTAGAAAAGTTTTTCTATATTTTTTTAATTAAAAATGTAAATACAATTTTTTGTTAAAATGGTTTATTTTAAGAAATTATTTTAAAATTCTTAAATATTAATAAATACTTATAAAGTATAAGTGAAAAATATACTTAATTGAAAATTTTCCAAGTAATTTTAAACTGTAAAATCACGGCAGGAAACTTAATTTAATGTAATTAAGTTTAATATAATGCCATCAGGAAATTTTAATTAATGTTAAAATGATTTAACAGGTCCAACTGTTTCAAGAACTCTTATTTTCCTCGATGTGTTGAGGCTTTATTAAGAACTGAAGAACTCGAAAATCTTCAAACATTCGTAGAAGAACTTTATGAATGAAAAGAAAAGCCAAAATTTTTCCAAATGACATTTGTAATACTTAATGATCAACGTGATTTATTTATTTACAAAACGTTTATTTATTATTTATTTATTTATTTATTCTTATGTGAACAATAATTAATAAATTTAAAAAATTTGAAACAATATCTGTTTTTTTCTAAACATTTTAACGTACATTTTCTGAATTTTATTAATTAAGTAGTAAAATAATATATTAATTTTTAAGTGATTCTTTATTAAGTAATTTATAAATAAATTTTAGTTAATTTTTTTATNAAATTCTTTTTTCTTTTTAAAATTCTTATAAAGTTTTGTTTTCTTTATAAAATATAAAGAAAACAAAACTGAATTGTTAAATACAAACAAAATTATTAGAATAAAGAATGAAAAGATCTGAAGAATTAAAATATATTTAATTAAAATTCTAAATAAAATGTTTATTTTAAATGATTATGCATTTTTTATTGTTATTTTTATTTTTAGAAATTACTGATTACAAACTTAACAATGCCTTTCTAGAAATTCAACCAGCTGCTACATTCTGCTTTGTTACTTAATAAAATAAAGACATATTAAGAAGATTTTGTTTGTATTTAAGAGAAACTTTACATACAGATTTTAATAAATTAATTTTTCATTCACTATAAACTTACTCTTTATATTTTCATACTTAGTATAAGCAAAGTCAAGAAATTTAATAAACAAAATTAGTAGCAAATATTTATTATATAAAATGATATTTTTTCTTTAGGAATTAAATGTTATAAAAATTTTCATTACTTTTAATCTGTAAAGTTCATTATTTATAATTTTGATGAATAATTTAAAAAATTTCTTTAAATAATTTGTCATGCAATAAAATTTGAAAAAAAGTTTTTTTGTTATTTACGAAAAATATTGTTTCCTTGGCAAATAGACTTAAAAAGATAACATAATATTTATTTCTAAAACTTAATATTTTATTCCTAATAAAATGACGTTTTAGTCGTTTAGCAATTAGTCGTTTAGCAATCTAAAAACTTACTTATTTTTTATGTTTATAAGTGTACAGTACATAAATATAACTTTTTATCATTTGGAAAAATAAGAATCGAACTGTATGTCAATATTTTGCAAGCTCATATCGTTATAATTTTGATATCAAAATGTATATTTTTGTAATGTAGGCCAGATACCCGACTGTATAACGTCACACATTACATCTTTCAAGCTCAGTTTAGATTGAAAACATACGTTAAGATGATGTCATATTCTGGTACTGTACAGTACATTGTATATGTTTAAATTAAACTCAAATTTATAAAGTATCAACACTAAATACATTTAATTTACAAAGAAAGAGTCAGCTACTTAACTATATGTAAAAAACAAATATATATACAGTATATCTAATATTAGTCTAATATAGCTAAATATTGGTATATCATCAACATCAGCAATTAGATAAATAACCACGGTACCTTTATCTAGTCCGGCAGCTTTATTTCTCTATAAAACAAACGTTTTCGAGCTTCTTCAGGTATTATTTGAAAAAATGGAAACGTCCGAAGAACACGATGTATTTCAAATTCAAAAACGCAAATCAGATGTGTGTATAAGAACGATGTACTAAAATTATAAATGTTTATCAAAATGTACTTGCCATGCATGAGAAATACATTTTTCTTCTTTATAACTAATAAATTCTGCAAGTTGATAGGCTTTAAAAATCTACAGGGTTTCCAATTCACTGAGGTGTTTAGTAGAGATAGCACAATGAGATGGCAGATGTACCAATAAATGGCATTCTTTATGATTTAGAATGGTTTATGTAAATTTCATCTAAAAGCACATTTACAACTTTTTATATTCTTCTAAACAAACAAGATATGGCAATATCAAACCACCAGCGTTTCTTATCTTTTCATATGAAGTTGATTAATGATTAATAGAAAAATAATTAAGTCCACAAGAAAAGATTAAGACTATTAACGAATTAGTTTGGTAGATATTTATTTAATCTGCTGAATAAGAAAGTTTAACTTCAATACAAGATGTGGTAATTGCAAGTGGGAAGCACTGTCATCATCCTCGTCAGTTTTAATATTGTTAGAACATTTTTAAAACAATTAAAAGCCATTAAAAGATTTCGTTCAAATGATAAAGTTTGACTATTATATGAAAAAGAAAAAAATTTACTAAACATTTAAATTTTGTCCCTCTACCACATTTTCTTTCTAGATACAATATGTATTCAAATAATCTCAATAGAAGTATCTGAATGCCAAACATAAATGGTAAAATCATGAATTACTTGGAATGAAACTATAATTTGGAATATTCATTACGTTTAATTCTTAAAAACAAAATTCAGCTTTATTCAGATATTAACAAAATATTTTATATTACCTGCCAGATGGAAAAGGCTGTGAAGTATTTAAACTACCACTCTGGGCACCTGGGATCGAATCCGGGCAAGCAACTGTAGAAATGTTTATGAGTTTCCTGTCCGATCCCTCATTACCTGTGCCATTGTGGGCATGGTTAAACACGCGATGATTCTTGAAGAAAGGCTCTTTTAAGGAAGAAAAAGTCATAAAGTCTTTCTTGGTTTCTTATTATTTACAGTATTTAAAATAAATTAACAGAAACGCCTACCAGTGGCCATGTAGGCATTTCCGTTAAAATCACTGAACACTGGTAAATTTGTCGTGTCTCTCCAACGGACCGTCCACTTGGAATTTTCTTTCACGTTTGTACGAGTAACACTTAAATAAGGGCCAGTTCCCATAAAAAGTATTTCTGGAAGGTGTCGCGTTGCTTTATACAAACAAAGCAAAATTTAATAGAAACATTAAGAAAACATATATTTTATTAAAAACTTATTGAGTTTTTATAATTTACGTTTATCTTCAATTCCCTAGAGATGTTTTTCATACCATTGAAATTTAAACTTCTTACATTTTAACTTTTAATTTGTACAAAAGTATTATCGTTATCATGAAAAATTTCGGTTTATTTTAAAATCTGTTCTATTTATACTCGAGGTTTTTTCCATGATACAATATCTAAACATTCAATAAACAATTTCCATAAACGGCTGTCGTTCATTCTAATGAATGATCTTTCCATTTTATCTGATATGATTTAATGTTATCAACTATATTGAATATTATACGTATTTAGATTCTCTTCTAATATCTAAATTTTCCTACCAATCTATGTTAGTGAAGTCTAAAACAGGTTTGACGAATCTCGTATGAGTAGCTTTCTGTATTTAAATATCTGTTTTGGTGCCTCGTGTCATATGAGAAAGCAGTTTCATAGATGATGTGTAATTACAGTTTAGTCTGAATGGTATTTTATTTACCAAAACTTTTGTTTGATTATTCCATTAACTTTATTATATATCTTAATNTATTGTTAACATTAATATTTAATTCTAAAAAATTTATACTAGGTCAAGTATAGTTAGATGGTCTTTATATTCATTTAAATATTAGATCTAGTTATTAAAATAATCGAAAAACTTTGTTAAGAAAAAATGTAATTTAAAATGTTTTTTCAAGTACAAAACTTTATCAAAATTATTTATATTTAACTCATTTAATCTTCATTATTTGCTTATTTTTATTAAGAACTTCTAAATTTACAAATGAGTCTTAATGAGCTTAAACACTTTTTTCGTAAATAAAAAGTATTAAAGGATAACAATTAAAATTTTTGTTAGACTTCTTATAATTGTTTATCTTATAATATTTAATTTAAGATCATGTAATTAAGCATTTAGTATTTTATTAAATAAAAATGGCATCTTTTGAATTACAATATATTGTCACGTAACAAAACGACTTTTGCAATCAAATAACATAAAAATATAGTGGAAATTTTTAAACTCAGCTCTTTAAATCATTTACATTAGTAATTAAATCATTACTAATGATATAATTACTTATTATCCAAGAAATAGTCCATGCTTCCAGTCACGATTCATATCTAGTTAAACATCGTAGATTAACTATTTTTCCCAGAAGTCATTAAGGATATGACGCCACGATGTGATGTCACAGTCTGATGTGGGAGTATCCTCTTTTCTCCAATAGAATATCAGATCTTGGTAGATAAATACAACCCAGAACATAGACATGCTTCAATTATCAAGCGATATCTTCCAATATTTTCATACTAAGTCATACTGACATTAGTCTGAGATACAAGGTAAGCTCAATTCATGTAGTTCAGATCTCACGCTTTCTATCGTCAATAGCATAAATTATTTTCCTAATTTTTATGTTAATTTTCTATAAATTAATAAAATATTTATTTGTTTTTTGCTGCAAAGTTAATTCATTTCATATTATAACTTCTGAGAAAGTTTATAATCTAAACGTTTAATTTACTAATTATTAAGTGCAATCTTCATAATTACTTGAAAATGTAAATCTATATTTTTAATTAACTAATTATTAGAGTTTATTAAAAGTTTGAATATATTCTAAAACAAATTATATTTTATTTATTTCTGAATAAATACTTCTATTATATTAACATATAAATATTTTTATTTCCTGTAGGTAACTATGGCTCGATGTGCCCTTTGTTTGTTCTTTATTTTCTGTTGTTTGATCATAATTCAAGGGAGAGAAGTAAAAAGACAGACTAATTTTGTAACATTGGGTTGCATGGGTACTTTCGACAAACATAAATTTAATGTAGTTAGCAGAATATGTGAAGATTGCTTCAAACTATACAGAGAACCGGAAGTATTAAGAGGATGCAAGTAAGTGATAAATCGATACTTTTTTTTTTCTTTTCTTTAGAAAATATAACTAGAAAAGTTTTTCTATATTTTTTTAATTAAAAATGTAAATACAATTTTTTGGTTAAAATGGTTTATTTTAAGAAGTTATTTTAAAATTCTTAAATATTAATAAATACTTATAAAGTATAAGTGAAAAATATACTTAATTGAAAATTTTCCAAGTAATTTTAAACTGTAAAATCACGGCAGGAAACTTAATTTAATGTAATTAAGTTTAATATAATGCCATCAGGAAATTTTAATTAATGTTAAAATGATTTAACAGGTCCAACTGTTTCAAGAACTCTTATTTTCCTCGATGTGTTGAGGCTTTATTAAGAACTGAAGAACTCGAAAATCTTCAAACATTCGTAGAAGAACTTTATGAATGAAAAGAAAAGCCAAAATTTTTCCAAATGACATTTGTAATACTTAATGATCAACGTGATTTATTTATTTACAAAACGTTTATTTATTATTTATTTATTTATTTATTCTTATGTGAACAATAATTAATAAATTTAAAAAATTTGAAACAATATCTGTTTTTTTCTAAACATTTTAACGTACATTTTCTGAATTTTATTAATTAAGTAGTAAAATAATATATTAATTTTTAAGTGATTCTTTATTAAGTAATTTATAAATAAATTTTAGTTAATTTTTTTATCTTAAATTTTAAAAATTAAAATAATTTTTAACGTGTCAAAAACACAATCTCGCCAATTAATAATAATTAAAAGATAATTAATAAATTGATCTAAATTTCTATAAAAGAAATTATTATTAAAATTCGATTAGTTCTCCTTTAATTACAACAATTTGTGCTTGAATACGAACAAAAATGAATACGAATAAATGCAGTAAAAACAAATAGAACCTTTACTGGAATATATATATATATATTCCTCTTTAATCGGAAGTATGTTTGTTTCTATTTTCATTTCAAAATTCAATTTTTTGAGAAAAGAAAACAGCAATTCAGAAGAAAAATGTGTATATAATTCCTAATGTCATTTTAACAGACTAAAATTTCTCTTTTAAACTTTCATTCAACAGAATTGAAAACTAGGAAACTCCATTCTAGCTTTTCGACAATATCTTGAGAGTTCTGTATCTGTGACTTTTTCCTCAGGCTTTCTTAACCATGTCACTCCATTCTGGTCTTCTCCTTAGACACTTTTCGTCTTTTCTTCGCTCAGGAATTCTTTCTGAAACTTTCATCATTCATCCTTTTCAGATGCCAAACCACCATTTTATCGATTCTGTACTGTGTTTTTATTTATAATCATTCATCTTCAATTGTATCCTCATTTAATCAATGTTTCGATTTGTCTCATTTTTACAAGCCTTTTCTCAAAATTTTCTTCTCTCTTCTTTTTGTATTACTAGTTTTCTTTTCTGTACATTGCATTAATAAATTAAATTTACTATTGTTGAATGATGAAAATTAAATTTTATTAACTTCTAAGAATTTAATTCAATAATACTTATTTAATATTTTGCAAAATTTTTTCATGTTTAATAATAATTTTAATGCATTAGAAATAATTTACATAAACTTTACATTCAGAAATTTGCCTAATCATTCTTATTTTATAGAACAATGATTATACGCTTTTTATTATAAAAGATCATTGAATTTCTTATTAAATTTCTTCAATTGTTTTTATATTTCAAATTTTTATAATTTTTATTAGAAATACTTGCATTAAGCTTATCACTGATCTGTCTAGTTGTATGAATTTGTAAAACAGTTATTCTCGTGTTCATTATGTAAAATGATAGAATTAATATTTAATTCTAAA
>NW_019384531.1:195016-232053 GCF_000671375.1 Centruroides sculpturatus | reverse complement strand
ATTTTTTCTTTAGGAATTAAATGTTATAAAAATTTTCATTACTTTTAATCTGTAAAGTTCATTATTTATAATTTTGATGAATAATTTTAAAAATTTCTTTAAATAATTTGTCATGCAATAAAATTTGAAAAAAAGTTTTTTTGTTATTTACGAAAAATATTGTTTCCTTGGCAAATAGACTTAAAAAGATAACATAATATTTATTTCTAAAACTTAATATTTTATTCCTAATAAAATGACGTTTTAGTCGTTTAGCAATTAGTCGTTTAGCAATCTAAAAACTTACTTATTTTTTATGTTTATAAGTGTACAGTACATAAATATAACTTTTTATCATTTGGAAAAATAAGAATCGAACTGTATGTCAATATTTTGCAAGCTCATATCGTTATAATTTTGATATCAAAATGTATATTTTTGTAATGTAGGCCAGATACCCGACTGTATAACGTCACACATTACATCTTTCAAGCTCAGTTTAGATTGAAAACATACGTTAAGATGATGTCATATTCTGGTACTGTACAGTACATTGTATATGTTTAAATTAAACTCAAATTTATAAAGTATCAACACTAAATACATTTAATTTACAAAGAAAGAGTCAGCTACTTAACTATATGTAAAAAACAAATATATATACAGTATATCTAATATTAGTCTAATATAGCTAAATATTGGTATATCATCAACATCAGCAATTAGATAAATAACCACGGTACCTTTATCTAGTCCGGCAGCTTTATTTCTCTATAAAACAAACGTTTTCGAGCTTCTTCAGGTATTATTTGAAAAAATGGAAACGTCCGAAGAACACGGTGTATTTCAAATTCAAAAACGCAAATCAGATGTGTGTATAAGAACGATGTACTAAAATTATAAATGTTTATCAAAATGTACTTGCCATGCATGAGAAATACATTTTTCTTCTTTATAACTAATAAATTCTGCAAGTTGATAGGCTTTAAAAATCTACAGGGTTTCCAATTCACTGAGTTGTTTAGTAGAGATAGCACAATGAGATGGCAGATGTACCAATAAATGGCATTCTTTATGATTTAGAATGGTTTATGTAAATTTCATCTAAAAGCACATTTACAACTTTTTATATTCTTCTAAACAAACAAGATATGGCAATATCAAACCACCAGCGTTTCTTATCTTTTCATATGAAGTTGATTAATGATTAATAGAAAAATAATTAAGTCCACAAGAAAAGATTAAGACTATTAACGAATTAGTTTGGTAGATATTTATTTAATCTGCTGAATAAGAAAGTTTAACTTCAATACAAGATGTGGTAATTGCAAGTGGGAAGCACTGTCATCATCCTCGTCAGTTTTAGTATTGTTAGAACATTTTTAAAACAATTAAAAGCCATTAAAAGATTTCGTTCAAATGATAAAGTTTGACTATTATATGAAAAAGAAAAAAATTTACTAAACATTTAAATTTTGTCCCTCTACCACATTTTCTTTCTAGATACAATATGTATTCAAATAATCTCAATAGAAGTATCTGAATGCCAAACATAAATGGTAAAATCATGAATTACTTGGAATGAAACTATAATTTGGAATATTCATTACGTTTAATTCTTAAAAACAAAATTCAGCTTTATTCAGATATTAACAAAATATTTTATATTACCTGCCAGATGGAAAAGGCTGTGAAGTATTTAAACTACCACTCTGGGCACCTGGGATCGAATCCGGGCAAGCAACTGTAGAAATGTTTATGAGTTTCCTGTCCGATCCCTCATTACCTGTGCCATTGTGGGCATGGTTAAACACGCGATGATTCTTGAAGAAAGGCTCTTTTAAGGAAGAAAAAGTCATAAAGTCTTTCTTGGTTTCTTATTATTTACAGTATTTAAAATAAATTAACAGAAACGCCTACCAGTGGCCATGTAGGCATTTCCGTTAAAATCACTGAACACTGGTAAATTTGTCGTGTCTCTCCAACGGACCGTCCACTTGGAATTTTCTTTCACGTTTGTACGAGTAACACTTAAATAAGGGCCAGTTCCCATAAAAAGTATTTCTGGAAGGTGTCGCGTTGCTTTATACAAACAAAGCAAAATTTAATAGAAACATTAAGAAAACATATATTTTATTAAAAACTTATTGAGTTTTTAGTAATTTACGTTTATCTTCAATTCCCTAGAGATGTTTTTCATACCATTGAAATTTAAACTTCTTACATTTTAACTTTTAATTTGTACAAAAGTATTATCGTTATCATGAAAAATTTCGGTTTATTTTAAAATCTGTTCTATTTATACTCGAGGTTTTTTCCATGATACAATATCTAAACATTCAATAAACAATTTCCATAAACGGCTGTCGTTCATTCTAATGAATGATCTTTCCATTTTATCTGATATGATTTAATGTTATCAACTATATTGAATATTATACGTATTTAGATTCTCTTCTAATATCTAAATTTTCCTACTAATCTATGTTAGTGAAGTCTAAAACAGGTTTGACGAATCTCGTATGAGTAGCTTTCTGTATTTAAATATCTGTTTTGGTGCCTCGTGTCATATGAGAAAGCAGTTTCATAGATGATGTGTAATTACAGTTTAGTCTGAATGGTATTTTATTTACCAAAACTTTTGTTTGATTATTCCATTAACTTTATTATATATCTTAATGTTAACATATTTTATGTTAATCTTATAATATATTTCCTAAATACTACTAGTTCTATAATGTAAAAATAGTATACGTATCAAATTAAACCTATATTTTAAATGTAGGTATTAAAAAAACATAAGTAAAATGTTTTATATATAAAAAATATACACATATATGGGCATCTTTATTTATTTATTTATCATACAATTAAGGAAATTTCGTGGACAGTAGATTTCCACCCTCTTTTAACAATTATATCCATTAAAAACTATACAAACAATTCAACAATAATTATGATAAAACAAAGTAAAATGTATACAAGATAATAAAATAATAAGAATTATATATAAATAAATGGTTACAGCTAACATTTTGTTTACTAATATTCATTATAATTTTTACAATTAAAAAATAAGAAATATTACGCAAAAGAAAACATTTAAGAAAATTAAAATCGCATAAATAAAAGTTTAAAAATAAAAGTGATAATAATAAAAAAGTGAAAACATGGATGAAAGTTATTGATGCTGATGTAAAATAATTAATTATTGATTTGTATATAGTATTTGTTTGCTGGTATTTTTAAAAGTAGTGTAATCTGTGTGCAGTATATGTTCTATTAGTCTTGAGTTATCGGCTATTCGATAGAACATTGATCTTTGGGAAATGGATAGACGATAATATGATGTACAGTACGTATACAAACATCATTACGGGTTGTTTTATTGTGGACTCTCAGGCTAAGCCAATAGTTATTAAAATATTTAAAACAAAGTAAGCGATCAAAGTATTCTATACGTTTTATTGGGTCGGTAATTCAATCCGAATTCTTGTTACTACGGGATTATTAGTATAAGATAGGTTGCTGAGTTTATTTATAAGAAAATAAATCTTTTGGATTTTTTAAAGGATTTTATTTAAATGGGATGAGGCTGTCATTGACCAGACTGACAAGCAGTAGTCATATATGGATTGGAAGTTCGTAAAATAAAGTACTCTTAGTACAGATCCAGATGACATAGCTCTGCAGAAACGCCACATAATTCGACTTGTTGTCAAGGGTTTTACTGTTTTTTGAATGTGTTCCTGAAAAGTTAGTTTATCATCAAAAACTATTCCTAGATCACTATAGGTTTTAATATAACTTACTGTTTTAACGTAACTTACTCCGGGCTTACTGAAAACATATAACGGCTTATCTAATTTATAGTTTTTGATATACAGTATATGAGAATTGCGAATTAAAATAGCACATTATAAGGGTTTTTCGAATATCAATATTTAAATTGTTTTGTAAAGACTGAAAGTATTGTATTTACGTCTGTTTGTAGAGATAATGAATCATGATTTTGAATTTTAATATCGTTGACGTATGCAATTACCTTTCAACATATATTGTTAAATAGGTTGTTAATATATGCTGAGAAGAATAAACTGCTAAGTAATGATCCCTTGACATATCCCACATATATTGGTGTAAAATTAAGGAATTCGAAATTACCAAGACTTGTTTTACATAGTCTTGATAAGAAATAGTTATTTAACCAATTATGAAACTCTGGTTTTAAGTCAAAATATTCACGTAGTAAGTTTAACAATAGGTTAGGAAGGACGAAAGAAATTTATATCTACTTTTAAAAATATTATTGTTACACGTTAATTTGTATATTAGTTTACACTACTTTTAAATAAATTTTAAAGTGTTTAATTCTAAATTCGTAAGGCAAAAATTTAATTCTAACGTTATAAACTATGATATTATGCAATTAAAAATAATATTTGGTTTCCAATTACTTGAATAATAGGAACAAAATTATGCTATAAATGTAGCAGTAATATGCATTTTCATATTATTAGAAACTAGAATTATCCCACGGGAATTTTAGAGTAATTTTCTTTAACTTATATCCGTTCATTGGCTTATTGATTAGTTCCTTGATGGAAATATCATGATTTATGTCAGAAATATTATAATGATTAATTAACATAATAACATCCGATCTTTCAGACTAGCTAACGAATTGCTAAAATTAATATTTGCTTATAAGAAGATAAATATATATGTATAGTGCGTAACGCATGATAAATATATACGTTATATACATATATGTTTATCATAATAAATCAAGAAGCATAAATCAAGTAAAGAAAAATATAAGATGAATATATTCTAGAAAAACAAATTCTTGACATATATTTCTGAAAATCTAATAATTCAAAGAAAAAGCCACAAGAAAAAATACTAAGAAAAAGAATAAAGATTTTAAATTGTAAAAAATTTATCATAAGTCAAATATTAAAATTTACGTGAACCGTAATAACAACATAACATATTCTACATTACTATAACATTTTGATACAGATATAATCTATACATGTTAATAAACTTTTATTTAAATAAAATAGATTTTTATTTTTATCTATAAAAGCTCTGTAATTTATTTTAAGTTAAAATTTACATACAGGATAATTTTTATGTAATTAATATAATTTTCAATAATATATTTGTATAAATTCACGATTGTCAAAACTGCGGCTCTTTTAGACCCTTAGTGCGACTCCCATATACTCATAAATTTTTAAAAACTTGTCACATACATATGCAATACTTTTGTAAGTTTGTTGATTATTATGTAGTGTGATACACACGGATTACTAGCGTAACTCAAAACTTGACCTTAAACAGGAACTGAAAGTTAACGAATTTTAAACAGTTAGCTTCCCAACTACAAATTTACAAATCTACTAGTAAGTAATGAAAAGAGAAACATTAATAACTGTGTAGATAAGAAGAAAAAAATAATTTATAATAAAGCTGTTTTCAAAGCTTTTTAGACACTCTTTCTTACGAACTAGCCCAAGCATAAGCATTCTCAACCTGTGATGTAGTATTTTGACTATTTATTATACTGTATATATAAAATATCGTTCCAATAAAAGATAGGCTCTAGCATATTTCTGATAGGCAATTTATGGCTCCTGTCAATGACAAAGTTTGGTCACCCTGTTATATAGTATATGTTAACGGCAATCGAAGGATCGACAATAGTAGGATTGTCTAGGCAAAGTTAAAATTATCTAAAGAGGTTTGGGAAATCTTTGAATATCAATATTTTTGTTCACGTGTTGCCTATGCGATCTTAAGTTTACCTAACTAAGATTCGATTTGAGCAAGTCTCAAGTCTAAAAATAACTTAGACAACATTAATATTGCATAAACAGGCCTAGGAAACGTACGAATTTGTTTTTTTTTTTTTTTTTTCTTCTTCTTCTTCTTACGTTGCTTACTTTTCCCGGCTTACTGAAAACATATGAACGGCTTATCTGAAGCGTTACTTATTAGCATAAGAGTTTCAATTATGGCATTGAGAATTACATAACAGCTTTGCCTCTTTACATTTGAATGCAGTTTTGTGCCCTTTTTTACGCAAAGACACTTGACGAAAATTTTAAAATATGGCGATTGCATGATCTACGTTCTGTTCGATATGAACGTATCGACCAAAAAAGTATATATGAAAAACATGAAGATTTAGAATTATAAACATAGAAACTATTATAAGATTAAGAGAGGGCTGCATATAACTCTTTGAGCAATTAGGTAAATTAATTTAAAAGTAACGTAAACCTGTTGAAAATAGGATGCAAATGATCAGTTGGCTTCGATTTTATTAAATATTCCGTTTTATTTATGTAGTGGAGCAAATAAAGTTAATATTAAAATATCTCAGAGATAATTTTTTTGGGGTGGAATTTGTTTATTTTAAATAAATCTCTCGCTAGATATATAAGAATACCCGTATTCGCAAGTTTTAGCGGTTACTTTCGAACAAGGGATAGAAAAGTTCGAGCACACTTCGTGTAAATAGTTAAACCGCCGATAATGCTAGTCCGCGCGTGACATAAGGGCAACTGATTACGTTTCGTGTAAATCAGGCGTTGCTCTTTGTCAGGAATGTTTTCCACTTTAAAAAGTTTTCGCGGCATTCTTGGATCTGGTTTCTCAAGAAAAGAGATTTTTTTCTTTCAATCCTAAATTTGTAGAAGCCATCATCAGTCGACTCCAGAACCAGTTCTAAGATATTTCTAGGTTCCCCTTCTGATCGATCAATACTTGGTACCTTACCAGCATAATTACAGATTTACCCACTTCGATCTACGGAAATTTCTTATCAGAAACTGATATAACTTTTTCCTGTCTGTTTTTTTATATGCTGTAAGCTTGTTGTTTTGTTGACATTGCTTCCGGGAAAATAAAAGGGATAAAACTGTTTCCATGCTGTTCTTTAAAAGTGCTAGTGGTTTGACTACAAATGACATGGACATTGAGTCCGTAAGTAAAATATTTATGGGTTCCAAGCGAGTTCTTGTTGTGGACACAGCAAAGACCAACATTGGCAGATGGGATTGATTCTTCTTCAAGAACGTTGCCGGGAGGGATTGGATCATCTTCTGAAGCGTTTTTCCCTTTTCCTTTTGGTTCTTGTAAACCGTCACTCCTTTCACTGAACGCTTCTTCTAGTTGTTTTATTTTCAAAACCTTTTTGATAAAATCGGAAGAGATTGAATACCAACATGTGCTTTTCTACCTGTAATAAAAGAGAAACAATTGAAATCTCATTAGCTTAGCGGTTAAAACGTTCGCTTTACTTGCTTGGCTAATAGAAACTAATGAATAGTTCTTACCAAACATTGACCCAAGTGGCATTTGACAAATTTCAGAATGACAGGGATTTTGAAATTGAGAAACTTATGTAGACCTTCACTTCAGTGGTTGGAGCCATTGTGCCATTGTCTTACATCCAAACAAACTCATATTCTTTATGTTTTGGTTTGCCCGCTTCACACCATCTTGACTTTGAGTGTCTGGCCTTATCACGCTACGGACAACTCCGGCCATACTGTCGTCATCTCTTCTATTACGCAATTAGTAAATCTGTGATTGTTGTCAGACTGAAGAGCAGGTGTTTCAATGAGACAAAAATATCCATGAAGTAGTATATGCTATCTCATCTTCAGTCTTCTTTTCTAAACGTTGCAATAAAACAAACTTAACGCTCTTGGTAATTTAAAATATATAAAATCCCCCATCACTGCAGGTCTGCATATCAACTAAATCGACCTGTTTCCTCAAATTCATTTCTTTGAAAAGAAGAGATTTGTCAGTCGGTTTCTTAAGATGTTTTTCTTCTTGTGATACACTTCATAAAGTGCCAAATACAATTTTCCTCTACCTCCATGCCGGATTCACGATGGGAACTATGAATGACATCAAAAAGTTCTTCCTTAGTTATGTAATATTTCCCACCTGTTGATTCTGGGGTTTAGTTAATTTTTTTTTTGCTATCCCCAACTCGAATAACGTCATGTCTTTTAAGCCGTCGATACTACAAACTTATTTTGTTGTTGGAGGACGGCGATTGTGAGATTCACTTGTTGGACGACGGACATGATGGAGAGAATTCGTAGAAACGGTCAGTTCTCGTTTCTGCGAAACATCTCACGATGAATTGTTATTTATATTACGGAAGGCAACAGACTTCAAAATTACACACGTAGATGAATACCCTGGATGTCATTTTGTGGTAACTCTTCGAGCCACCGAGGCGAAATGGAAAGTATTGCAAATGGGTCTGAAAGTAGGAGACAAAACCTTTAACATTACCTGATCGGACGGTAAGATTACGCGGTTAGAAATATTGCATGTGCTGAGAGAAATGTCGAAGAAATCAATATATGATGCATTACGACAATATGGGAACATTAAGCAGTTTGCAGAGATGGCGTATCCGAGAACTCCGATAAGCCACCCGAAAGTTAATCAAATTGTTGGGTATGCCAAAGGCTGTACTAAACTCATTGCAGATTAACGGCGAGGTAATGAACGTCAGCTATCACAGCGTTCAAGGGTAGTCTGCAAATATCAGGCGATAGGACATCGCCGTCGTTATTGCCCGACATTCACGTGTTTTCTCAGTGGAAAGGGAGGGCATAAGAAAAGAGATTGTCCTGAAAGTAGCCTAAAATGGAGAGCGGTCGCTTGGGACAGGTTGATGATACGAGGCGTGGAAGATTATGTAAACACGCACGAACGAGTAATCAGTCAACCTTCAAAATCGAGTCGAGGTTGCAGAAAAGACAGTAGTAGATGAGCACCAACCTCAAACGAGAGAGTTGTAACTCGTGAGAATGGCACTTAAATAAAGAAACTAAGAGCTCGAGGCTGAAAGCAAAATCGAGAGGAGCCGTCGGCATTATGGATGATATTGAGATGGCAGAGGACTTAAAACAACTGAGAACGGAAAAGGACAAGAGACGGGACAGCGATAGACTTTTGTCGACCTATTCCAGGATTACTAGCACTCCGATAGCAGATGCATGTCGCAAGAGTAGAGTGATTAAGACAGCAAAATGAAGGCGGTTACACATAGTTGGATGGAGAGAATAGAGGAAACACATCGGAGCGACAGAGACTGTGAAGAACTCTTGGACGACGGAAGAGAGGAGGAAAATTCTCGATGACACAACAGACATAACGAAAAGGTTAGTCTAAGGAAGAAAGGCCTTCCTTGAGGAAATTCTTGAGGAAATCAACGGGAAGACAGAATACAGATGCAACGGGTTTTAGTGCGCAAATAGGAACGATGGGTGACTATTTGCGATAGCGATAGCGATTAGACAAAAGAAAAAAAAATCAGACGGTAATCTAACGGAAATGATGCACGGTTAATGTTGTAATCGAGTGTTAAGCCGAGTCTCTTATATTATGGAGGAAGTGGTTTAGTAGGTTGCATAATCGGTTTCCTCGTTTTGCGTAATGCAGACTGTAACGGTAAAACGGTCTCAGAGACTGAAAATAACTCTTTGCCTCTTATACTTTCCTTATAATTTATAATTTTTCCTTATAGTAGCTATCTTTTTATTCTATTAGAAGCTGGTTAGAACATTTTTGAAATTATCTAAATTTTTCATAAACTTTGGTCTCAAAGATGCAATTTTTTCTGTTTCAATTGTTTCAATGTCATCAGTAGTTTCACTATTATGAGATTCCGGGCTAATATAAAATTTAATATTTAATGAACATGTTTCCGCTCACAGAGCACTTAGAGGTCAACGGTTTGAAAAACAATAAATAAGCAAAAATTAAATTTGTTTGTTTAAACTAGATTAATATTTAAAAATTTTTTTATTTTTATTTTATGTATTTTATGCAAAATTTTGTTATATGTTATTTTGTTATTTGTTATAATTTGGATGATTATATAAGACATTGTCTTATATAATATAAGACATTGTCTTATATAATCACCCAAAATTCTACGGCAACAAACAATAAAACAATATAAAATAAGATATAATGGTCAAATTAATACTGATACAATAAATGTTTGCGCAAAAATTACATTTGTTAATCTTATAAAAATAATTGAAAATTACTGAATAAATTCTATAAAAATGAGAGAGCGATAATTTTTAACCCCCTGATCACTTAAATTTATAAAATATAACAACAATAAAAAATAATATTTTTAATTATATGTTTATGAGTAAATATGATTGATAACAATTAGGATTATTAAGGAATTCAAAAATATCTGAAATGAATGCTTGAAATCCAGATATGTTTACATATATAATCAATTTCTCATTTATTAACAATTTCAGTCGTAATAATATGAATAGTTAATGAATAATTGCAATGGTAGTTTAATTATATATATGGTAATAAACAACTTGGCGATAAATACAACGGATGCAATAAACTATTATTATTATTTTACACATATTTATTAATAATTTTAACATTAATTAAGCTGTTTTAATATTTTTTATAAAATTAATATAGCTAAATATGTACGTATATGTACTGTACAGTACATTTATATTAAATTAGTTCTTCAATTAAAATTTTTATTTTAAATACATTTCTTGAAATGAAACAAGATTAAAGAAACAACAACAAATTATCTTTTCAAAATACAGTATCAAAAACTTGTTAGGATAATATTTTTAGAGCATTGAAAATATTCTAGATAATAAATGAATATAAACTAATTCATAAATTGATTTATCATTTGTTGAATATATTAATATTATAGTGGAAAAAATGTAATGAGTTTGTAACCAACAGACTATGGCATGATGGCTATCTGCTGATGGGGGTGCCTTTTGAGATGACTTTCTACGGCGAACTAGTCCCATATCTAGGTGTTAGAAGTATGAAGAAAAGCTGGAACCTAGCTTGGTGAGGCTTGGAGCCGCAAACAACTGTTCAGCGATTTTATCCACTCTTCTTGATGGTTAAAAATGAAGAAATTTGAATGTAATGTCATCTGAAATTGAAGTGCCATTCAATTACTTAAATATTTTTTATTATGTTTTTATATAGAATTAATCACTCATGTATCCCACAATTGTAAAATATATTACATTTCGTCAGGATAATGACAGACTAATGCATGCAAGAGTTATCGACTTTAGCCTATGTATTGGTAATTCATTTATTTTTAATCACCTATAATTTGTTCATAATTTGTTATTTAACTATTTGTTTAATGGATTAGATATTTATAGCTCTATATAATAATATAATAATAAATGATATATATTTTAATAATGTAGAATAATAAATTATATATTTCATTATTACATTATATATATTAGCCTATAATTTTGATTTGCATAATGAAAGCTTACAAGGTTCAAACGTATTAAATATAAAACTTCATTATAATTATTTAATGTAAAAATTTATTTTGATAAACATATAATTTACGTAGACATACTGCATTCAAGATTTTAAAAAATATTTCGGAATAATTACGTCAGAATTTTATTTTCTAAAAATTATAAATATAGTAGAAGCTCTTTTGGTGCTTTACCAAAAGAGAAATTCAACAAAATTTACTGAAAAACTGAAATATTTATTTTATGTAATAAAAAAAATTAACTCGTAGAAGAGAATTATCGAAAGTTATTTGTTATAAAAACCTCTCTTCCTACAAATAGTATATAATTTATTCTCTTATCATTGAAACATTTTTTGTTGTAGCTTTTCATGTTACTTTATAAAAGTAATTCTTGATTTGGTGCTTTACCAAAAGAGAAATTCAACAAAATTTACTGAAAAACTGAAATATTTATTTTATGTAATAAAAAAAATTAACTCGTAGAAGAGAATTATCGAAAGTTATTTGTTATAAAAACCTCTCTTCCTACAAATAGTATATAATTTATTCTCTTATCATTGAAACATTTTTTGTTGTAGCTTTTCATGTTACTTTATAAAAGTAATTCTTGATTTTTATCGTGCTCAAAACAGTTGCTTACATTTTCTAAGTTCAATATTGGTGTTGGATTTAAAAAGAACGATTTCAATATGTTGCTTGCTTTTGTAATGTCGAATCGAACAACTTGTACAACAAAAGAGGGGAATAAAGCTTTAAATGCATATCCTTTACAAATTATAGAAAATAAACCTGTTTTTTCCATCAAAAAGAAGTGTTTCTGTGTGATTTGTTCTCAACAGCAACTTCATGTTAATTCTGAAGGATATTGAACCTCATTTATTGTATGTATCACTGGAATTGTGTACAAATCACTGGAATTGAAAAGAGTTTCATTTATAATAATTAGAATAGCGTGATTTAATCTATAAATGAAAACACGCTATTTTGCACTTATCTAGTTTAAATTAGATTCGCAATTTACGATAGATATTCATTTTCGACTTTTGGTCGAAATGCCGCTTTTAATCGATTAACATATAATGTTCAATATTCTAAATATATAATCTTCTAGTGCTATGCAATTAAATGCCGTAATATAAGTATAATTTTTTCGAGAAAGTCTAATTTTGTAAAAGGTAAACCAATTGTAAGCATTTCGTATTTAAAAAAAAAAACAATTATATCGATTATAAAACTGTTTGCTTATAAGAAGTGCTCATCATGATAGTTCATAAAAAACGCCTTTTTTCGTTCTTTATCATGGATTTTTCCAGGCCCACAAGGGAAGCAAATGGGTGATGAAAGATAGGGCTTGGCATATCGGATAGATTTACCTCTGAATATTTCTGAGCTGACAGCAATCGAACCTGGTTCCCTAAATCATAGGTTGATATTTTTACCGAAATAGTAGAGGTATAACCCACCGCCGCTCTGGAATACTATTCAATTCTAAAACATTTTCTATCTTCATAAAAGAAAATCAGATTTGGATTTTCATAATTTTCTTAGACAGTTTGAGTTGAGAATTATGTAATTTGGCATCATATAATGTACCATCGTGTTAGCCGATGCTATTCAAATCTTATTCATTAAAATTTATTTATAATAAATAAAATTGTGATTTATCAAATAATCCATATTTAATCATATAATGTCCATTTAAAAGATCATTACTTTAGTGCATGGCTATTTATATATACAATATATATAAAGGAATAAGCATTAAATAATATACATTCAGAATCAGAGATTCGTGTATGTCACGCAATCTATATTCTGCCAATCAAACAACTCTAACATCGCACTCAAGAAAACAGAAAGTGCCTCCATTATCTCTCGCGCTTTTAAGATTTAATCGAGATTTTATTAGGTCTATTTACATCACATTTTGATAAATATTCGTTGTAGTGTGCATATATTTTGATATTGATTATATATTTATTAAATACTCGAAATCGCAATTAATTTCGTGATTATAGTTGCCTGAGATGAAAATAATTCCTATACCTAAAGATAATAATGACGGTTTCGTTATAATGCGGTTCTAATTTACCTTTTATTTATTTATTATCAATTTTTTAAAGTAATTTTCTAATTAAAAGTTTTACATTTTTGTAAATTTATTAAACCTAAATATTCGTCTCAGGCATAGCAAATCAAAGCGATTAATTTAAAACATTTCTTTGTTTTATTAAATTTGTTTTTATTAGTTACAAATATGCTTACAAATATTTAATTGTATGAAAACAAAAACAATGCCCATTTTTGTTCTTGTACTCTTTTCGCCTTATGTGGGCATTAAGCCCATCATGGGTTCAGATAGGCCGACTGACCACCTACTCGAAAAATTCCTGGAAATTTTCGATCGCCCAGATTTCTTCCCAGGTTCACCAGAGCGGAAGGCTAACACTTTAACCATGGCTTTCGTACAATCCACATTATAACAAACGAAATTTAATACAGACAATATCATGTAGTTTATATATTAGCAATGTGATTGCGCCGCTTGCTTTCAACTATTGATACTTATAAATAATAATAAAAATGTCTCTTGGTTGCGAATCTTTTCGGTCAACTTTAAAAGATCATTTCTATCGGCAACATGTTACAAGAAAGAGGAACAATGGTCCCGAATTACGAAAAAAATAATCTTTATCACCAGATCTTTTTAATAGTTTTGATCTTCAGATTTACGGAAAGTCTCTGTCAGAGTTTTCTGATTACACGATAGCCTCTTCAATTTCTAGTCTATCAATTTCTTCTGTCCCTTACAACTTGGTCGAACCTCATTTCTGCATATGGATCGCCAATAATCCTTTCAATTATCGGCTTGTTTTTGATAGTTCAAAAGTCTCTTCGACTTTGATCTATTGGAAACAAGCCGGTAGTTGGCGGACTTGTCGGCTTGATAACGTGTGGCATTATCAAGCCGATAAGCCGCTCTTTATTACGTTACATTCTAAGTGAAAAATAATGAAAATATTGTCAACAACATTATTGTCAAGATGAGAGGGCATCATCACCTTGACAATATTATTCAGAATATTTTCATTATTTTCATTTTTTCTTCTTAATTTAGTATTTTCTGTTTTCAACTGCCGGCATCATTATTTATCTTATTTTTTAATCTTAAAAATTCAAAGTATTATAGTCTTTTCCAGAATAAGAATAGAGACAATTTACAATTTGTAAACTAATGAATAGAGACTCTATTCTTGTTCTGAAATAGTTTGCACTATAATATTATTATATTTTAATTTCATATCTCAAATATTAACATTAATTTATAATTTTATATTATTTTAAGTCCTCTGTTATACCTATTATCTTTTTTTGTGACTTGGCAATTATCCATTTGAAAATTTTATAAATAATATACATGCCGACCGAACTGTCATAAGGTTTCAGGCGCGATGTAAGTTATTTTGAGATTAATATCTACGACGATTTATTTTGTCACTGCCGAATAAAAATAGATATTTAAAACGTTAGTTGTTGATATACAAGCCAGAGAAGTTTATTCCAAAATAGGAAAGAGATCTTAGGTTGTTGGTCTTACTTGGTAGAACAAATCTCTTTCGATATCGGATGTTATTTATTGGAATTATTTGGAGAGACAAATGGTTCTGTTATAGAAATGTTTCTTCTTTTTAAATTATTGTTGTTCTCGTATGATAACTTCTGTCAAGTGATTTTGCCTGCAAATGATTGAAATATGAAGAATTGTTTATTTTGAGGCCAAGTAAAAGTTGAAATTTTATTTTCTAATTTATTTCATTGTAGAGGAGAAGGTTATTATTTAGATAAGAACGACAGATTATATAAAATTTTAAACTTGAAAAACGCATATATTTTTAAAACGCTAGTAATTTATTGCAAAAACAAACAAAACTGATTTTAAAAATAAACATTAAAATTAAAATTATAGAGGAGAAGGTGGTATTATGGAACACTGCGGGTATTATGGAACCACCCCATTTCGAACTGATAATAAAGGCGAACTGTAGCGGAATGTGGCTGAACTGAACTAGGCAGACATCCATAGCAAGGGGAAAACCCGTTTTACTTCAGTTAAACGGTTGTCCGTATTTAATCAGCAAATTTGTTTTTTTCAAAATTCGCAAGTTTTGAATGCTAAGTGAATTTAATTATTTTTAAAATATAAATCGTGTAGTTGTAGGTTCACTGGTGCATGTATTCCGTTCCAGAGACTTAGGGGTACATATTAATCTGTGTGATGTTCACGTTTTTTAAATTTTGGTCTTGACAGACATAAGTTAATTCGAGATGGCGATGCGTGAAATACGGACCCCATTGGTGCTTTTACAGTAATATGGAACTCAACTCCTCCGAACTTTCTATTTGCAAGCAGACATTCCTCCAGAGCAATTTGTGAAAAAGACACTAGGTAGAAAGCCAATTCTTCCTGAGAATATCGAAAAAGAGCTGCTGGAATATATATTGTTGATGGAGGTCATATTTTTCTATTATAAAAGCATTTTTGCGATAAAATACATTGGAGTAAATAATTTTGTAATTATTTAACATTTTTTGTCCTTTCCTATTTGTTTTTGGCTACATTAAAGCATTTTTTTGAAAATATACAGTAAGGTTCCATATTACCACCCGATTTTCTCTAAGCCTACTTTCGGACTTTTTGTACAAAAGCCTTCAAAAACCATACTTATAATTACACTAGCGAAAAATCCAATTAGGAACATTTAGTATACTAGTTACCAGTACTTTTCGCACAAAAAATGTGGGTGTAGTTATGATACCTTGTTTACAATTCACTAAAATGTAATTGGGGTTCCATAATACCACCTTCTCCTCTACAAAGTAGATGTATTGCGAAATTTCGTATTAAGTCTTCCGGATGGCCGAAACGGTTAAAGCGTCAACCTACTGCTCTAGGCGATCCGAAATCTAATCCGGGTAAGTCAAAAACCCCAACAATTTTTCGGGGATGTCCTGGATATATGAGCTCCGTTTCTCGCCTCCCGGCTTCTCCATTACGGGTTTATCCAACCCCCCCAATAGACTTGAAGAAGATCCTCTTACTACCCAAAGTACAGGAAAATTTTTTTAATTGTATCAATTGTAGTAGCAATAGCATAACGTTGATTTAAAAAGTATAAAAATATAAATTACATACCTCATTTTAATGTAAATAAAACATATCCATTTAATAATAATTTATATCTTTCTTTTTCATTAAACAATTTAAACCAATTACAACAAAAGAAGTTATATTAGTTATTATATATTTTCATTTGTTCGATTATTTTTCATTATAACAGTTAAATGCTTATCAAAAAAATAATTTATATGTGTTTACTTTCTCATACAACTTCTGTTACATTAAACTTGTAGATAACAAAATAATTTTTAAAAATAGAAACATCAAAACTATTAAAACCAAAGGAAGACAATATGCCAGAGGAAGAAAAGGAAATGAGAAATGTACTTTAAAACGAAAATAAACGAAGATGTACTTGGTTCATCTGGCATGTCAACTGAAGTGTTTTCCAAGTCCGGATGTAGCTCGCGGGCTGTACATTGTCGATTCCTAGTTTTCCGAAATAGTTCCCGAGTGCTTCACGCCCTAACAGAAATCGATGCAAGTTAAATGCAAATGCAATATAATTTCCAATCTTTCCACACTGAGTTTCGCTTAGAGAATTTATGCGACACGAATCGAGCATTTTACACACGTTTAGAATACATTATAAGATTGAGTAATTTATAATGTGCGCTATAAATAAGTTAATTGAGAATTATCTTAAATGCATTTAATAAAATTTAAAGCCAAATAATTAAAACTACTCAAAATAGCTATCGATTAAAAATATCTTTTTCGATAAAAGTAATAACAATTCGGTAAAAGTAATAATTTTAAGACTGAGTGTCTTAAAATTAACAAATTAAAAGAAAATATATTCATAAGGTTTCAGGCGCGATGTAAGTTATTTTGAGATTAATATCTACGACGATTTATTTTGTCACTGCCGAATAAAAATAGATATTTAAAACGTTAGTTGTTGATATACAAGCCAGAGAAGTTTATTCCAAAATAGGAAAGAGATCTTAGGTTGTTGGTCTTACTTGGTAGAACAAATCTCTTTCGATATCGGATGTTATTTATTGGAATTATTTGGAGAGACAAATGGTTCTGTTATAGAAATGTTTCTTCTTTTTAAATTATTGTTGTTCTCGTATGATAACTTCTGTCAAGTGATTTTGCCTGCAAATGATTGAAATATGAAGAATTGTTTATTTTGAGGCCAAGTAAAAGTTGAAATTTTATTTTCTAATTTATTTCATTGTAGAGGAGAAGGTTATTATTTAGATAAGAACGACAGATTATATAAAATTTTAAACTTGAAAAACGCATATATTTTTAAAACGCTAGTAATTTATTGCAAAAACAAACAAAACTGATTTTAAAAATAAACATTAAAATTAAAATTATAGAGGAGAAGGTGGTATTATGGAACACTGCGGGTATTATGGAACCACCCCATTTCGAACTGATAATAAAGGCGAACTGTAGCGGAATGTGGCTGAACTGAACTAGGCAGACATCCATAGCAANGCGGGCTGTACATTGTCGATTCCTAGTTTTCCGAAATAGTTCCCGAGTGCTTCACGCCCTAACAGAAATCGATGCAAGTTAAATGCAAATGCAATATAATTTCCAATCTTTCCACACTGAGTTTCGCTTAGAGAATTTATGCGACACGAATCGAGCATTTTACACACGTTTAGAATACATTATAAGATTGAGTAATTTATAATGTGCGCTATAAATAAGTTAATTGAGAATTATCTTAAATGCATTTAATAAAATTTAAAGCCAAATAATTAAAACTACTCAAAATAGCTATCGATTAAAAATATCTTTTTCGATAAAAGTAATAACAATTCGGTAAAAGTAATAATTTTAAGACTGAGTGTCTTAAAATTAACAAATTAAAAGAAAATATATTTGATAAAAATTAAGATTAAAGAACTGTATATAAAACTTTCTATGCATTGATATCCATCAGAAGTATAAACTAAAAAGATTATTTTGAATATTTTTATTAATGATTTTTCAACCAATTACTCAATATGTATTGAATTGGACAACATGAAATTCTATACATATCATTTACTCTTCACATGTAAAATTTTTAAATTTTAATAATATATTTTATTATTATTGAATTGTAGGAATATGAATAGGTTTATACAGTATATCGATTATTTTATACTAGTCATTTAATACATAACTTACCTTATACATATACTAACTGATATACTCGGCGTCACACAATCTAAAAATGACCAAACTTTTAATATAATTTTAATTTTAATTATTTTTTTCCACCAGCAACACCGGGTAACTTTACCAGTTACCCGTAATAGACTCCGTTGGAGCCTTCTAGATGGTATAATAAACATTAGTTCTAATTTTGGCCACCAGAAACACCACTTTTCTGACTTCCAACGAAACTCTTAGACCGCTTTTAAAAAGTTACCTTTGACAGAGTCCTATGGATCGAGAACCGATGGTCAAAAAGATAAAGATATCAGCCTGCGTTCTGAAAGACCCACGTTCGTTCACGGGAACCTCGGGAATTTTTCGGAGATAAGTTAACCCGGATACGTCAAACCCGCCTCTCATCACTCGGCCATCCCATTGTGTGTCTGATTGAACTCTAGTTGAGCCCATGATGTCATGAGGAAAGAACGTTCGATAAGCGTAAGATCGTATGATAAGAGTTCAAAACTAGAAGAAGACCGAAGATCTCTGCAATTTTTTTCTTAAATTTTATATTGAACAAACTTATAAATATTTACTCATAAACTATTTCATATTTAATATATTTGTATATACCACATCATACTTATCATAAATATATTTTTAATATAAAACAAGTATTAGTAATCAATCATTATATTTTTTAAAAAGTTGTGTGATAACAATACTTTCACAAAAATTGTTACAATTATGTTTATAGTTTGAATAAATTAAATTAATATTTTAGTTCAGTTTTAATTTAGGAATAACTTATAAAAGAAATAATTCTAATAGTCAATAATGGTACATAAATTATTCATTCGATTAATTTAATTTTGTATATTATGATTACGTTCATTTCTATTCAGCACATATGCTATTTAGTTTTTCATATGTTATGCGTGTATTAAAAAAGAATAAAATTAAGGATATAATTATTAAATATTTTATGTGATATTTAAAATCAGTAATTATTTCTTCGTGGGATGAAACTAAAATACTATGATAATTATATATAATACTTAAATTTAATTAAATATTATACATATTTAGAAATTTTAATATGAGAATGTAATTCGGTTTTAGATTTTATTATAAACTATAATGCTTTATTTCTTAATACCAAAGATACTGAAGAAGTTACTGATAAGAAATTGAGTAAACATGAATTTCCATACAAACTTAGCTGATAAATATTTAATTATTCCAATTAATAAGCCAATAATTTATTTTCATTGTAAAATTTTGCTTCTTAATGAATTATCATAACTAAAATATTAATTACTATTGTAATTGGTGTTTCACCGATTGTTCACCATTTCAAGTAGTTAATTAAATTCGAGATTTTTTTAAAGAACAATGTATTATAGTTCTTAATCTTCAGGATCTAAATAGTTTAGTAATAATTTAAGACAAATTTTAAAACAAGAAATACAAAGGTATTACATTATTTTATTAATTATTATTTTAAAAATTTAAAAAATCTTCGGTTTCACGTTTTGCTGAGTATTATTAACAAGGAAATGATTGAATATAAATATCAGAATTATTAATTTTCGAATTCATTAATAAAAAAGAATTCCCCGAATGTAAAATGAAGAATTCTTTTATTATAGTATATATAAGAGTAAAATCGATCTTTATCTGTTTCGAAATAAAATTCATTATGCGAAAAATTAAAATGTAAACATAAATAATTAATGCTTATTTGTTAATTAAACGTATTCAAAATATAATTATAATGCATTTTAATTATAAATAATTACTCGTTTATTAAATAAGAAACTTTAATTATTAAAATTTCTTATTATTAAATTTATCGCACAGCTAACTAATTTATTAAATATTGCCTGTGGCATTCTAAATTGCATAATTAATGGCTTAATTTTAAAATCTTTCGGATATTTATAAATTTGAAAAGAAAAATAACCATCTAAAGCTGCTCTACTCGAGCAATTTCAAAATACAGTATTACAAAGTTCTAAGGAATTGTAATCAATAATTAAAACGAATAATGAGTGTCTATGATTAATGCATAGAGATTAACTTGTTAATATTTACCAGAGTTAATATAATCTGAGTTAATTCTTATATTAACGCTTATAGAAAAATAATTAATTCTAATCAAGTCAATTAATCAAGTGATTGCGTTAATATGTTCTAAAAGCCACCTTATTATAAATTTTGAGAACTTTCTTACAAGAAACGATTAAGTGTTTATTAATATTTATAAATTTTAAATAAACAGAAACGGGTAAAAATAATACCTGTAGAAATTAATATTTAATATTGTGATATTAAAGTTAATTTAAATTTCAAAACCAAAATTTCACATACGAAATTTTTAATACGGCCAGGCTAGGCTATAATTAACACAGTTAAATTTACAGAGTAGATAATTAAATTACCTGAAATAAGCATAAAATTTAATTAATTAAAAATTATATTTTACATATTATATATTATATTTATACTTGAGTTAAAAATTAATGTCTTGTCTGACTTGAGAGGTATTTATTCAATTATTCCATATTGAAAAACGGTCTAAATCGAAAATTATATATATTTTTTCTTTTCTCTAAAATTCTCAAATTAAAACACTATAGCATATATGAGTAACTGTAGGATTGCTTAATTTATGATTTTTATATATTTAAAATAAATAAATAAATAAATAAACATAAAATCAATCTCCTTAACAAGCAGTCTTTGATTTATATTTACATTTGTTCGTTTTATCAATTTCAAATTATAAAATAAATTAAATTATTTTGGTAAATATTAAAATATCATGTAAAAATTAATTTATATTCGTCTAAATTTATCTGAATTTTTATCTTTATAATTATTTATATCATTTAATATTCAGTATTTATTTTTATTGAAATATCTGTAGATAATAACGTGAGTGAATTTCCTATTTAATTTTTAGATTATTTTCATTTTTATTAGACTACTCATTATTTTTATTTGTTATTTAAGTTTTAATTGCTAAACCGTTCTGGTATAATAACCTTGTGTGAGATAAAATAAAAATTATAAATTTTACCATATCTATAATAGAATTAACGTTAATAATTTCAAATTGGATATTTTAATTTGTATTTTGTTCAATGAAATTGAATGTCTCTTAATGATTTTGTTAAAATTATTTTAACAAATATGAAATTTTAATCTAAAAATATATACGATATAAACATTTTATGTGAATTTTTTCTGATATAAAATGTTATATGTTGAGTGATTTTATGTTATTTTTATCTCTAGTTTCTATTTAATTGACTCTCAAAATCATCGAAGAATTTTCATTCTTAGATATTTCTGATTGCAACTAGGAATTTCAGCTTTATATATAATCATTACTTCAATCTTCTTCGATATTTTTGTATCTTTCGCTTGTGTTTGCTTTTTATTAATTCTTTCCTTCTATCATAATGTTATTAAGTGTCATAGATTCTTCGAATAGTATTGAAATATAGATTTTTTGAGTTATAAAACTCTTAGAAAAACCATATTATTTAATAAAAATATAAGTAGAAAAATATAGCTTTATCACTACTTCACTTATGTAACTGTACAATTCCATTAGAAAGAATTTATTATTAATTTATTATATGATCAATGATATGAAACTCTAAATAATTGTACAAAACAGAATATTTTTTTATAAAATTGAAGAAAGTTTATGAATTTTAAACTTCAATTAGGATATAAATATCTTCATTTAGCTTGTCCCTTCGCAGTTTCATATAATAAATAACAAAAGTAAAATCAAAAAGATATGAAAACCAAATCTTGAAAATACGAGTAGAAAGTAGTCATTGTATACTTCATATACAGATAAACAAGACAGACAATATGTCAAGCTTGTAAATGAATGTAGTTTATAAAATTAAATTTTAAAAAATATAACATATTATATTAGACCAATAATATATCATATTGTTGTTAGTGTCAAGCCACAGTATACTATTACCAGATGTCTATCTTCGAAAGTATTTCCAGTGCAAATCAAATTTATAGTGAACTTTGCCCTTTTACTTATCTAGACACTTTATTCATTTTGACAGCAATGTCTATTTGGAAAAAAAATGCAATCAAAAAGAATTATTTATGAAATTCTACATTTTCACTATTATTGTAAACATTATAATTAAATCATAAGTTTCACTTATAATAGTTATTTCTTATATATTTAGCAAATATCAAAGGAAGACTATATGAACTAGATCGAATATAGGGGAGATCGGGGCAACTTCGGCAGGCGGGGCAAGTTTGTCAAGCGCTTTTTTTGGCATTCTAAATTGCATAATGAATGGCTTAATTTTAAAATCTTTCGGATATTTATAAATTTGAAAAGAAAAATAACCATCTAAAGCTGCTCTACTCGAGCAATTTCAAAATACAGTATTACAAAGTTCTAAGGAATTGTAATCAATAATTAAAACGAATAATGAGTGTCTATGATTAATGCATAGAGATTAACTTGTTAATATTTACCAGAGTTAATATAATCTGAGTTAATTCTTATATTAACGCTTATAGAAAAATAATTAATTCTAATCAAGTCAATTAATCAAGTGATTGCGTTAATATGTTCTAAAAGCCACCTTATTATAAATTTTGAGAACTTTCTTACAAGAAACAATTAAGTGTTTATTAATATTTATAAATTTTAAATAAACAGAAACGGATAAAAATAATACCTGTAGAAATTAATATTTAATATTGTGATATTAAAGTTAATTTAAATTTCAAAACCAAAATTTCACATACGAAATTTTTAATACGGCCAGGCTAGGCTATAATTAACACAGTTAAATTTACAGAGTAGATAATTAAATTACCTGAAATAAGCATAAAATTTAATTAATTAAAAATTATATTTTACATATTATATATTATATTTATACTTGAGTTAAAAATTAATGTCTTGTCTGACTTGAGAGGTATTTATTCAATTATTCCATATTGAAAAACGGTCTAAATCGAAAATTATATATATTTTTTCTTTTCTCTAAAATTCTCAAATTAAAACACTATAGCATATATGAGTAACTGTAGGATTGCTTAATTTATGATTTTTATATATTTAAAATAAATAAATAAATAAATAAACATAAAATCAATCTCCTTAACAAGCAGTCTTTGATTTATATTTACATTTGTTCGTTTTATCAATTTCAAATTATAAAATAAATTAAATTATTTTGGTAAATATTAAAATATCATGTAAAAATTAATTTATATTCGTCTAAATTTATCTGAATTTTTATCTTTATAATTATTTATATCATTTAATATTTAGTATTTATTTTTATTGAAATATCTGTAGATAATAACGTGAGTGAATTTTCTATTTAATTTTTAGATTATTTTCATTTTTATTAGACTACTCATTATTTTTATTTGTTATTTAAGTTTTAATTGCTAAACCGTTCTGGTATAATAACCTTGTGTGAGATAAAATAAAAATTATAAATTTTACCATATCTATAATAGAATTAACGTTAATAATTTCAAATTGGATATTTTAATTTGTATTTTGTTCAATGAAATTGAATGTCTCTTAATGATTTAAATTTCATATTTGTTAAAATAATTTTAACAAATATGAAATTTTAATCTAAAAATATATACGATATAAACATTTTATGTGAATTTTTTCTGATATAAAATGTTATATGTTGAGTGATTTTATGTTATTTTTATCTCTAGTTTCTATTTAATTGACTCTCAAAATCATCGAAGAATTTTCATTCTTAGATATTTCTGATTGCAACTAGGAATTTCAGCTTTATATATAATCATTACTTCAACCTTCTTCGATATTTTTGTATCTTTCGCTTGTGTTTGCTTTTTATTAATTCTTTCCTTCTATCATAATGTTATTAAGTGTCATAGATTCTTCGAATAGTATTGAAATATAGATTTTTTGAGTTATAAAACTCTTAGAAAAACCATATTATTTAATAAAAATATNTTAAGTCCGACCCAACTCAAGATATGACACATGATCCTCTCTAGCTCCCCATTCCCTTGATTTTTGACACCAAAATTTAATACAGTAGCATCAATCTCTCTAATATACAAACTTCCCTATAAAATTTCAGAAATTTTCAACAAAAAGCATAAGAGTTTATTAAGCTTCAAAATGGGTAAACAAAATCGTGCCCCCACACACAAGAATCCATACATACAGAAAACTACATTCAACATTTTTGCATTTCTCGACTAATGTAAAATGTCCAAAAATGTAAAAATGTTGGAGGGGTTTTTTGAGCGATCGCTATACGTTTTCGTATAAGTGAAAACTGCATTACCCGGTATAGTAGTTTGTTTCAATCCTCATTGGTGATAATCTTCAATACAGAGTCTCATTTTCTGAAGTGTTGCAGTCTTCTCGCAATCTTTTGGTATATGCTTGAGAAAACTGCAACAAAACTGTTTTTGCACATTTAAAGCTTCTGAAAAAGACACAGGCTTTTCAATATCTTCTGGTTTATATTCTTCTACATCTTCACAATCCGACAAATCTTTATTGGGGTCAGAATCTATTTCTTCAACAACATGTTCGTCGTCAATGTTTAAATATTCAATTTCACTTACTGGCTCTGATTAATGCATTCTTGAAGACAAATCGAACAGATTGGTTTTCAAGAATTAATGTTTATTAGTCTCACCAGAATCGACTACGTTTTTGATAAATGTGGTTTGACTCCAGCAATTAATAATTATTTTTGAGAAATTTTTCCAAAGCATCCTCAACAAAAGAAATTTACATCCAATGAACTTACTTCAGTTTTGGCTGTAGAATCTCCTCCAATTTTCTTCGCTATGAATTCCATTTGGTATTAGATTTCATTCTCATAGTGAAGATCTTATTGAAAATGTTCCTTCCCAACTCCGCCTCGTTGAGTTGGTTTCTTGTGTATCACGACTCGATGTAGTGAATCAGGTTCGTCGGAAAGCACACCTCCACACTCAAATTGAATATATTTACAGTTTATTTACAGTTGTACAAGTTATAAACATAGTATATGTACAGGAAGATCATGGGTGGTGAACTCACGTGCCAGATTGGCGTCTGGAAACTAATACTCTTGGGAGAGACCTCAGTCAGCTTTTGGAGTCGGCTCAACTGCACGGTCGGTCCGGTCTCAGCACTAACCCGTCCCTGAGAAGATTAACAGAGGAGAACACTCTCTCTTTACGCTCAGCGGGCTTCCCAAGTGCCTGAGACNAGAGCAGGGTTGTTCCAAGCCTTTCTAAAAGGGTACTAAAAAGAGTATTAGATAACAAAAAATGGTATTAAGTTTTCTTTAAAAAATCGACTAGTGACGTGAGATAGTATTTTTTTAAATCGATATTAATATCGATAATACGACATACGTACAGTACTTTCAGAATCAATACATTATGTCAAAATGATCTATTCACTAATGCAGGCATTACTTTGACCGTAAACTGCTGAATGTATGTATATATTATATATTATTTAAATATATACTTATAAATAATATATAAATTTATAATTTTTCAAATTTCTATTTATTAAAATATATATAGTGTTACATGTTACATACAAAATTCACACAGGCTAAATTCATATATTGCAAGAATGCTATTATTCTTCAACAACAATCAAATAAACAAAATGTTGAAAAAAGTAATGAACACAAAGTACTAAACTTTAAAATTATCACCTTGAAAAATCACTGGTAAGATCATCATCATCAGAATCTTCCTCACTGGAATGTTTTTGTATGGTTGAAGCAGATAGTGATTTCCTGTGTAACATTTATCTTTGTTGCTTTTAAGTAGCTTCTTTGCTAATAACAGTGCTTCAAGGCATAGGTAAAAACTCGATTTTGTATAGTTTTTATTAAATGTAATTGTAAAAAATACGTTCAACTGCTGCACTTGAATGAGGAAGCAATAAAAAAAAATCTATTTACTGCCAAAGTAAAGTAAAATAATACAGAAATATAGAATAAAAATGAATGTTTTGAAAGGAAAGGTATTAGGATTTTATGAATGGTACTAGAAATATGGTGTTGGGTATCTTGGTGCTATGACAAGCAGATTAGTACAAAAGTACTAGGTAAAACAACACCTAGTACAAAAGTAGCCCAAAAGTAGCCAACTGTTCCTGCAGTTGGCTACTTTTGGGCTACTTTTTAAAAATTATTTGGCTACAAGGACAAAAAACTTCTGGCAACGCTGATATGAACATCGAAACCAACTGAGTGGTAACGATAAAACCAAGGTATTTATAATTTTTTTTGTTTTAAAAACTGAATTTTAAATACTGTAAAAACATTTACTTACACACATTACATAGTCTACAGATATTATTATTATTATTATAACAGTTAAAATATTATATTCTTAAATAAAGAGAATTGTGAAGAACTCTAGAAATCTAAAAATTTCCTTTATGGTGTGATAAATACATTATACAATATGGATACAATGATGGTATATATACCATACCGTACCGAATTTGTGAATTTGGTTAGAATAATAAAAAATTTTCAAAAAAATTTTCACAGGAATTATTTAATAAACAAGAAATTTTGTGTAAAATTTATTCTATTTCTATAAATAAAAATCATCATCCTTATTTTAAATAGTTAATTATTTTTTCTTAATCATGCCTACACCAATTTCTTTCATTTCTTCCAGTTATTATATAATTTATAAACTATATTACTATATTATTTTTTGGATATAACATTTTAATTCTTTAAATCTTATATTCGTAATTTTCTATATGCTAAAAAATTGTTATATAATTATTTGGAATTCACAACATTCATATTTTTATTCGAATACAAAATCAAAAATTAATATATAAAGAAAAATATTTTCTATATTATTTATCAATATCATTTTATATTTATTTTTACTTAGTAACATGGAATATTATTATTTATTGATGTTATAAATCATTAAAAAAATATATATATATAAAATTATTACTGTCGGGATATTGTATTCCGAAATAAACTGACGAAAGAAATAGTGAAAGACTTCCTCGTCAGACATTATTTCAATATATATATACCTACATACGCTTGTATATAAGTTTATATATATTGTATATATACTGTATATACACACGCTTAAACTACTTCTTTATACTTTGAAGACAAAATATGGCAGGTTTTCTTTATTGGTACTAGTTTTAACCCCGGTAATGTTCTAAAGCATTTGCAGACGGACAGTGTCATGGGTTATGATAGACGGCAATGCTTGTTTTTAAAAAGAAGTGGAACACCTGAATGAAAAGGGATCGCTCTATCGCGAGATTGGGGGAGTGACAGAACAAAAAACGGAGGTAGAGAATAAAAAGCCGATCCAGTCAATTTGGAGACGAGAACCTTAAGACGATCAGCTCCCCCCTTGACACTTTTCGAGACGGAGATTCCGAGAAGAACGTCGAAGACAAGAAGGAAAGATATCATCTTGGAAGTGGTATCCCCAACGAACAGATAAAACTTTGATATGAAACTCTAGTTCTGTAAAATCTTTAAATATAAACTGTCCAGTTTACCACAGCAGTCAACACAGATGACGTTTTAAAAATAGAATAAACGCTTGTGCATCACTATTACATTAAAAGCAAACTAAACATTAATATTTAATTCTAAGTTAAATTTAATTTTTTTATACATAATGCAAAGATTAGAAGATAAATAACGCGCCAAATTATAATGGATCAAACACTTCAAACATTTAATGATTGAGATGGATTTTTAATATATGATAAATATACAAAATTGGAAGAATAATGTGTATTAAATTAAAACTGAAAATATACAATTTCGAGATATATATTCAAGCATTATTGTTTTTAAGTTGTCGCACTGAATCTGCATAAAGTAATAAGCCTGTATTAAATACTCGTACGATTTTAGAATTTTTTAAATTAGATTAAATATCCTATAATATAAAACTGTTTCCATTTTTAGAATTAATAATTTTGTAGATTCTTACAAGTTGATATTGGCAGATACTATAAAACATAAAATGTAATCATCAAATACAAATAAATAATAAAATAATTATTTAATATATTTATTAAATTATGAATCATAATAAAATTACTAATTATAAATTAAAACACTATAACTAGAACATTTTTCAGTTTTAAAAGTGATGTAAAAAACTTATTGCATATATAAAATATAATAAATAGGAACCAACTGAACGCGTGATAAATTTCAAGTTTCGAAATAATAATAATTTTTCGAAAATGTATAGTTCAAATAACGGTTGAAATTTTTAGCTCGATAGTGCTGTAATTTAGATGATTACATTTTATAATAATATATTATAAACGTTATTGATTTCTTAAATTGCTGCATCCGAATGCATTCAAATACTCATTTCAAGTATACGTATCCAATTCAAATAACAGATGATACCGAGCTCTCCGATGATTCCTATCAAAATAAAAAAATATTATTAAGAAAGATTACATAAATAAATCAACCTAAATTAGTCTAATCTTTATCGATTTGTTGTGGTTTATGAACCAGTTTAAATACGTTTATTCATCATTTATCTTTTAGAAAAACAAATTGTTGCATTTTTGCAAAAAGTTTAAATATTTAAAATATTTAATCGTTAATTTATATATTTAATAATTAATTTTATGATAATAAAAGAATAACGATAACGCTTTAAAATTACACAAAAATTAATTTATAATATTAAGAAGAAAACTGCCCTAATATATTAAAAAAAATACGTTTTCAGAAGAAGAAAAAGAAATTATCATAGTTTTGAGCGCAGAAATTTAAATGAGTTTAACTTAGAATTCTTTTTGATAATTAAGACCATTGTACAATATTGTATATAATATTTTCAGTATATAAAAAATGCATAATAAATGATAAATTGGAATATAAGTTTATTATCCGGAGAGGATAGAAATTAAGTATTGATCTATACAATACATAAATTCTATTCTGTTTGAATATCCTAATCCATAAAAATGATAAATTAGATATTAAAATATGATTGATATGAGTTTTTAAATTATATATATACTTTAAATATTTCAATATAAATCGATATAAACTTTGAAAACATACAAAAAAAATTTTAATAAAATATTATTGAATTAAAACGTTCATAAAACAATTTTTGAATAATAAGTCGGCAATTAATTGTTTTTATGAATTATAAATAATGAACAAATTACATTTTAAATAGCTTATAAACCGCATGCATAATAAATAAATACATAAAAATAATTCAACTATAAAGTCAGAATACAACCTTTAATGTCCTTGGGGAAAATATACGAGCAGTCCACCATTCTTCAGATACCAAAACGAAAATAAAATGTGTCATCTTTAAAACAGAAACATAAAGAAATAGTTCTAAGCACAAAAATAAATAAATATATTATAGTAATGAAAGTGGATAAAGGACTTCGCTGTAAAAAGCTGAAGTTAGTATAATGAATTTTAAAAAGAATAAATAGAATAAACATCTGGAGACACTGAAAAAACGATAAATAATGCTATTAAAGAGATACAGACATCACTGAGAGTTGTTTACACAGCAAATTTAAAATGGTTTGGATGTACGTAGAGAATATATAAAAACAATCTAAACATCCTCTGAGTGTTAAGATCAAAGAGAAAAAAAAATAGAGGAAAGCTTAGAGGAAGATGGATGCTGATATTAGAAAAGCATTGACACTAACGGATTGAAGACGGGAAGAAATCTGCTAGATTGGCTAGAAATAGGTCAATCTGAAAACGACTTATAAATAGAGAATCCCATACTGAAAAGTTAATTCAAAGATATAGTACTATTATCTGGATATTGAAAGACAAACTAGTGTCATATTGTTAAACTACAAATTTAACCTAACAATAACAATGTCGAATTTTTGTGAATATGTGATTCTATGTATAATAAATCTGTATTAGTAACTTAGTAATTCGTCCAAATTTAATATCCTAAAAAGTTTTTTATCACATTAATAATTGCCATGTTTTGATATGTACGAATTATCTACATTTACATCTGCGATTAAATTAGATCTTCATTAAAATAATCTTATCTTAAAAATAGAAATCGGATTATAATGAAAGCAGAAAATAAAATAAATTGTATTAAGATGGAATCTTGAAAGTGATGCTGCCAAAAGACAAAGTTGAATAGAACAAGAAACGAAGAAATCCTAAATTTGACAGATGTAAAGATAATAGTAGAAGAAGAATTAATAATAAATGACTTATGTGGTATGGACATAGAGACATTTACAAAGAATGACGAAGGAGAGATGACCAACAAGGATATAGAAATGGAACTACTGAGAAAAACGAAAAGGGAAAAGCTGAAGGTAGATGGATGGAGAAAAAGAAATAATGAATGAGAGAAGCCTTAGAGATGAGGATGAGAAGGAGAGAAAAGTGACAAAAAACCAGTATTTAGATTTATGAATGGGAAATGTTTGAACAACACAAATCATATATTTTATTTCAGTAATGCAAATAATGAATAGCAAGATAAAAATTAAATTTATTCGAAAAGTCTATTTAGCAAATTAATTGAATGCATTTCATTACACGGTTAAAAATGCGAAATTATTTTAAAATTACATCTTTTATTGAAAAGCTTAAAAAATAAATCAAAATAAGATATTCAAAATTAATTCTTGAAAACTTTGAAAGAAACAGGCAAACAACTTGGATAAAACTAAGATCTTCAGAAAAAAATTGTGTCATTCGTTTAATTAAACATATTTCAAGTGACATTGTATTTTTATGTAAGTTTTAATATCAATTAATTTAAACCGTTCAAAAATTCTCAATAATTTAAGAAAATTTCAATAATTTACTATGTAGGTCTTTATATATTTTCAAGTTATATTTAGCTGCAATGAAAAAACTTTCACGAGATGAATTGATAAATGGTAACAACAAACAAACTAAAAAATAATTGCATAAATGTTAATTTAAAAAATGAAATAAAGAGATTAATTTTTTGATTAATATGTAGAATTTAAATTTGATTATTTAGCACAGACTAAAAATCTAACTTATTAACATAAAAAATATAATAAAAATTATTCATAACATTAGTAGTTCAGTATACAAAATCATTGCTCCAGGCTAGCCTGGCGCAATGATTTTATGTACACATTATAGTAAAATAGTCTATTATAAATTAACAATTTAGTTAAAATTCGTGATAAGCTTGCAGAAATTTTACCAGAATAACAAAGGAAAATAAAAACAAATGTAAATAAAACAATTGTAAACAAACCATCAAAAAGAATAAAGACGATGTATAACATTTAGGATTATTTGCTGGATGAATAAAAAAATAAAGATGTCATTGTTGTTCCCAAAAGGAATTACAAATTGACTTTATTCTTTTTTTCTATGAAAAGAATAAAACCAATGCTTTATTCTCAAAAAACTTGTAATGCTCCTTAGTAAAAAATAGTCTTTTTTATCTTTCATGTGTACTTTACTATAATAAATAAAAAATACCAAATACAGTTTAAAACTATTCTTTACCTGCACTTTATTTTAAAATACATATATCTCATTAAATAACAAAACATTATATATATATATATCTTTACTTATTTATTTATCATATATTTACACTATTATTTGATTAAATAGTAATAACTAACTATTAAATACATTATTAAATTATGTATATAATTTATAATAATTATTATTTATTTTAAAAACGGACTAACGCTATTCTAATCATTTTATGTCATTTTATTATCTTGAATACATTCACGTATAAATATGTTTTTGTTTAGAATTTCATTCTTCATTATTACTAATAAAGTGAGAGCATTATTACAGAAAATTTTACTGAGTATTTATGTAAAGCTTTATACATTAAAATTTTATTTAAATATAAAACATTTAATATTAATATCCACCACGAAATACAGAAATGTTTCCTCCAATCGATAATAATAACGTGAGAAATTCATATGTTAAGAAATTAACGAATTATCGAGCATTTTGTTTTACAATGCTTCAGAACGTTTCAATAAGATATTTTATTTGAAAAAGTAGATACTTCTTTCAGTAATTTTTTACACAATTTTAATTTTATCGGATAGTAATAGCCTATATTTCGTTTGGAAACAACAATGTATGTAAAACAGTTTAGTTGATTACCATCAGCATTGAATTAATGAACGTGAATAGTCAAATGTTCAAAAAAAGTATCAAATTCAATTAGAAGTTTCGACATACGAAAATAATTTTCATTTCATTATCATTCATATGGCACACAATGTCGAAATTCCAAAACTATTTTGTTAGCGAATTTAATATTCTTGAAATTATAATAATATTTTTTTTTTACACTCGTGATTCTTAATGATAAAAAATTTCAGAGTTATATTTCTTATTAAAAACATTCGATATCCGAGAAAAATGTGAGTACAGATGTGTTTTATACGAGAAGGATGAAATGCAATCTTAGATGATTCTCTCAATATTTAATTGCCATTTTCAAGCGATACACCACTACGACGAGAAATTTACGAATAAATTAGAATTACGGAAAGTAAGACTAAAATATATATAAAGAAAAAAAGCTTTATTATATGATTTCAATACTATTTTTATATAATAATTATTTGTATTACAGTAATTTAATAAGTACCGAATGAATTGAATTTGGATTTGTTTCCCTGGAACCGGTAGCCTACATAATGGACAACTTTATCCATAAAGGCCCACCAGTGGCCGATTGGATAAACCGCTGAATTCTAGTAGTTGGTCATGGGTTCGCGCTTCGCCATCGTGCCGGCGTGGAGTTTTCCGGGTTTTCTTTCGCCCCCCTCCGCAGATCGCCCACGTGTCGCGTTGCCGTAAATAAATAAATCAAACCAATCATCCATAAATACATTACATAAACGAAGAATCCTGTAATATTTTACAGGGAGTAGAGATTGTGTGAGATTCAATTGAACATTCCTAAAGTTTTTCGTAGACTTACTGTATAAAGCGCGAATGACCAATCCTTTGTCCAGAACAATAGATATTCAAAAATCGCAGTCTGGAAAATCAAATCATTACTAATGAGAAAATAACGAAGAATGAATGTACATTACTTTAAATTACCCATGAAAACCTTTGAGAGATTCTAATCTAGATTCTTCGTGAAGATAAAAGAATCTCTATCTGGAATAGAAATCTTTATTAGAAGGCAAATCTTCATTAAAATTACGTAGTATTTTGTTATTGAAACTATCCGGAAGACAACTTCATATTGAAATTATTCTGTTATTTATAGACTTTACCGTCATTTTTATGAAATAAAATATAATTTTATCTGCAAATATGGTAAAGGATCTAAGAGTAATGAGACATTTGCAATGTAATAATAGTAATTGTAAAAAGTAATGGATCTTGTTACAGGAAACAATAATGAAGACATTACAAAGAACGCGTATTATTACTCTCATTAAGTTTCTTTTTATTAAGGTTTGTAAAATGTTTTCTCTTTCTTAGTTTAATAAGAATGAAGTATATTTTTTAAGCTTTAAGTAATGTTTAAAAGACTCATCATTATTTCCTACTCTCACTTGTTAAATAGCTTCCTGTTTTAATTTTTTTACTTCGAAATATTTCTTATCAACCCAGGGCTTTTTGAATCTATTACTTATTTTATTCATTGTTATTGATATACAACAAGATTTTATGTCTTTTATCATTTTGTAATAACATTTCATTGAGTTTTCAACAAAATAAGTTGTGTTGTCATTTTACCTTTTTAATAAATTTGTTGAGATTGTGTTTAACCTTTTGTCATCATATAGTTTGCTTTCCAATTCTAATGGTATAATATCATTATGAATTTCATTTTTTAGGCTAGTTATAGGATAGTGATCGGATGAATACTGTAAAATTTTTTTTGATATTGACACGTATGGGCAATGTTAGTTGTACAGTACATAGAATAAACTCAATGGTAAATTTACCAAATGTTGACAAGAAGGTACATTCACAGGAATAACTCCAGATAATCCGCTATTACAAGTAAGTATGATTAATTTATTTCGTGTGATGAAGGAAAATAGTGCCCTATCGTTTTTATTGGTTAATTTGTCTTGACTTAATCTTAATTTTAAATGTTTGAATTATCCCCTTGATAAGGAAAATCCATTTCTTCATCAATATTGAAGTTTAAATCCTCTATCAATATTCAGGCATCAGTAAAATGATATCATTTTTTCTATTAGTGATTCAGTTTCTTTGAAAACAGATTCTGCTGTTTTTTCTTCATGAAGATTTTCCACTATGATAGCTACTCTGAAGTCATTCCATCCAATTAACATTTGAGATTAATATCTAATAACAAAAATTAACTAGTGATGAGCTTGAAAAAGAGTAATTGATAGAACCAAAATGTTTTTAATAAGCAACAAAATACCTTTAGATCTACCTACTCAAGACTTTAAAAGGAAAGGTCCAATCACCACAAATGATCTAATTGAAATTTCTTATTCTAATGTGGGTTTATTTTATTAATATACGTTTCTGTTATGCCAAGAATGTCAGAATTATCTAATAGTGAGATAAAAAATTATTCAGCAATTTTTATTTGAGCTCTTGACATTTACAAGTAGTAGCCGACAAGTGGGTATTTCTTAAAACTTTATTTCAGTCTTCCAGTGAATCCGCTCTTCTTTTAAAAAACTGTACATTAACTATTTTATTTATACTGAAGAAGATACATTTCTTATTGTCAAACATTAAGTAATCTGAGTGTAGACTAATGGGTAGGCTTTTTCATGAGCTGCTTAGTACAAGAGTAAAAGTTTTTCCTACATTGATGTCAGAGTAAAGTTAAATCTGCTCTCATATACACCTTACTGTACAGTATCTTGAGTCGGGGAACTTGTGTTTGTATTCTAGCATAGATTTTCGAAATGTAGATATAAGATTAGAACTTTCAAAAAGTAATTTGATTATTTTGCCATAAGAATCAATACTTATGGTTGAAAATTGATTGCTGAAGATCGTGTTTTTTAATTTTTTATCATAAAATTAGCTATTTCATCCTTGACATTGAATTTATCATTCAAAGAAAAGCCTCAAATAAATATTTCATTCATTTCATATTGGTTCATTTGGTCTTCAAGGGTAAATTCAACCTCCTCTTTCTTTAAGATCTTTTATTTTTCTACCTACATTGCCTACTCTATGTTATTTTTAATTGCGATGTTATCATATCAATTTTACTCTTTTCACCGATTATTTTGGATTGCAATTCTTTGTGATTTTGACAATTGGTGTGGTAAATTGATTTTTGAAACCATTTTCTTCATATTATTATCTAAGGTCAAGTTGTCATCGCCACAATTCAGGATAGTCTGTTGTGGTAAGCTTTGTGATAAGGTATTTTCAAAACTACTTACAGGTTCTGCTTCCAGTATTGTACTTAAATCAATATGTTCATCGAGATTCTCGTCTTTGTCCAGATAAGGCAATATGTTCGACACCATGATTAATTCTTTCTCCCTTGTACCTCGGTTAGTCATTCCTTTAGACCTGACCTTTTCCTATAATTTCTAGGTGCTGGGCCTGGATTTGGTTTCACTCCGGCGATCCATAACTGGAAAAGAAAATATGAAATATTTTTAAACATTATATAACAACAAATATAAACATTTAAAAAAAAACTAGTAAAAAATTTTGCACAAATTCAAACAGCAATCGAAGTGCCTTTCCATTTGTAATATATTTAAATTTATTCCAAATCTTTTATTTCTCTAAATTTGAAATAATGCTTTTATTTTTATATTTTACTTGTTAAATTCCTCTTTTCTGTATTTCTATTTTATTAATTTATAACAATTTTTATTTTTACTAGTAATGCATAAATGCAATAATAATTTGGAGTAGGCCTATTTAAATCTATCGATAAAAATTATCATCGTTGAAAATGTTACCAAATATAACTTATTTGAATCTAATAATAAATAAGTGTAATGCTTATATTCTGAAATCAGAAACTCATTTATTAGCTTGTGAATTCAAATAATAGTTATATTTCACTCTTTCAAAATAAAGATAATATTGGAAAATTTAAAAGTAAAAATAAATGAATTAATAGTTTAGAATACAGTCGACCCCCCTATAATTACGGTCCCTATAATTACGATTCCTATAAAACTACGAAAAAATATACGTATTTTGGAAATGTTGAGTCGGATTAGTGTAGAATCGATTAATTTTATGGAAGAAAACCTTTCAATCAGCCGTAGTCCGTAAACTTGACACGTGTCGGGCTGTGATTGGAACGACTTGTAAGAAATCGGATTCCTAATAAATTGGAACGTATCTATATCTTATAGGGGGG